>NC_080539.1:114650303-114954053 GCF_028640845.1 Ahaetulla prasina | reverse complement strand
CACCTGATAAAGATGGGTCCCAAGCACACATAGTTGTACTTCATCTGTGCAGAAGAGCAGTTTTGCATTTCCATTGCCCTCCCCAATCCCTCTGTTCAAAGCCCAGATTTATGGGTCAAAAAGATACTCAGTGTTAACCTGGGAAATGAACATGCAGAATAGTGAAGGGTGTCTTTGCTGACTGGCCAATACATTATTTCCTATATACTCTCACTTTTCTCCCAGAGAAAGGTGGGCTGAATTTTCAATATATGAGTGAGAAGGGAATAGCCCATTTCAGATCCTAACAATTCCTTTCCTTTCCTTTCCTTTGCTTTCTTTTTTCTTTTTTCTTTTTTCTTTCTTTTTCTTTTCTTTTCTTTTTTCCTTTCCTTTCCTTTCCTTTCTTTTTCCTTTTTTTTCTTTCTTTCTTTCTTTTGATATTTTGCTCTGCCACCTCTCTTTTTTATGCTGAATGGGTAGAAGGTGGGAGGGGGGGAAATGGAGATAATGCAAAATGCTAGTCTACTGTTGGAGATTACCTACAGTAACAATAAATCAGATTGATTTCCCTTGGCCAGATTTGACTCCAAATCAACAACGTGGAACAGCGAATTTTGTGCATCATGAATTTGAAATGAGCTCATTGTGGGTCCTGGGGAAGAAGGAGGGTTAAGTTGTTCTCTGTTTCATTTTGGATCAAGTGGAAATCAGAATCTGCTGCTGGCTGGGTGCAAAGGATTCTGTGCCACAAGCACAGCTACATGCCCACTGTGACATAATGCATGCTACCATTTTATATTCTCTACAGAAATAGGCAAGCAATCAGTTCATCGATTATATGAGAACTGGACCATAATAGTAGGCTGGTCAATTGGAAATGAGTAAAAGTAGTGCCTAAAGGAATGTAGAGTTGACCTTTGGGATAGGGAAGTAATGAACAAGCTGTAAAGGAAGGATTTGCAGAAAGATTACACAATCCTGAGGAAAGGATATGAAAGAAGCTCAAAATAACCCCATCTTGATTCTGTTTAGCATAAAGTGGGCCCAAAGATGCCTAGACAGGCTTTCAAGATTCTCTTAATAGACCCTAGAGCAGGAATCTTTAAACTTGGCTCTTTTAAGACTTATGGACTTCAACTCCCAGAGCAAAGCTGGCTGAGTAACTCTGGGAGTTGAAGTCCACAAGTCTTAAAAGAGCCAAGTTTAAAGACCCTTGCCCGAAGGGATGCGGTGGCTCGGTGGCTAAGATGCTGAGCTTGACAATCAAAAGGTCGGCAGTTCAGCGGTTCAAATCCCTAGTGCCGTTATGACGGGGTGAGTTCCTGTTACTTGTCCCAGCTTCTGCCAACCTAGCAGTTCGAAAGCACATTAAAAAAATGTGAGTAGAAAAAATAGGGACCACCTTTGGTCAGAAGGTAACAGCGCTCCGTGCACCTTTGACATTGAGTCATGCCAGCCACATGACCACGGAGATGTCTTCGGACAGCGCTGGCTCTTCAAGTTTGAAATGGAGATGAGCACCGCCCCCTAGAGTCAGGAACGATTAGCTCATATGTGCAAAGGGAACCGTTACCGTTACTGTCACGTTACAGCAATAAAACTGTGAAGAATCCCTGCCTTGCCTGATGCTTGGCTCTGTGGCCCTTATTGATTTAACACAAGCTGAAACAGTGCAACAGTGGACAGATGGGACCAACAACTCCATAAAAGTCTTGCAGTCCCATCCACCTCTTTCATGATTGGCTGATATTTCTCCCACTGACTGACAATATGCTAAAGAGGACTAGACCAGCTGCTTCCCTTATCATGCATTGAACAAAGCATCGAATGATGGTTTGGAACAGACACAAAAAAGGGAGGAGGGGAGGGTTCAGCCAAAAGAGCAGTATATTTCATGTTGATATAATCTTCTGCCAAATCCAGGGTGGATATGGTGGGTTAATTCAGCAGTGGCATAAGAGATGACTTACTGTAACTTCTCTGAATTGTAAATAAGGAAATATAGAAAATGGGTGGAAAGCCTCAGAAAAATTAGCAACTTTCCATGTGACTCATCTTTTCCATTTGATTCTGATCAATGTGTTCCTTAAAAGAGCTTCACTCCAAGGATGACCCACCAAAATCTTCTTAAGCTATGACTTTTATTAGAGCCATCCAGCTAGCTTACAAAAGACTTAAGGACTGGGGAGATGAAAGTTCAAGATGTCAGACTCACAGGGCTACTGTGAGTTAATCCATTTATCTCAGCTCAATATACTTCCTAGAATTGTTCAGGTGGTAATACACACACACACACACACACACGCACGCACGCATCGGTGGACAGAGTACAATGAATGCCAGCTAGAGAAAAGGTGGGTTATAAAGCAAGCAAGCAAGCAAACAAACAAACAAATAAATGTAGTATCCTTAATCCTAAAAGGTCATCACTTCATTCAACTCTTAGATCTCCCACTGGACACCTTTTTGGTTTCTGTCCAGACCTGGGTGAAGCATTCTCCCTTAGCTTTCTCACTCTTTGCCCATCATACTGCAAAGCTTCCTTTCTCTTGCCTTTATTTTTTAAAGCATGTTTTATTCAGTAGCAAAGAAAAACATTGCTGGCTTTTCTATGAATTATTCTGTGTTACAAATTTCCATTGGCCTACAAAGGAACCAAAATCCAAACAACAGCCTGGTTTTTGGTTTTTGGTTTTCTTGCAAAAGAGGAAAAAAAGCAAACGAAAGGCACAGCCAGTTTGGACTAGTGTTTAAGGTGCTGGCTTAGAAACCAGGAAACTGTGACTTCCAGTCCTACTTTAGGCATGAAAGTTGACTGGGAGACTTTGGGCCTCTGATTCCCTCTCAGCAAAACCCATCTAAGAGGGTTTTTGTGAGGAAAGGTACATTAAATATGTTCACGATCTTGAGCTATTTATAAAAAATAATGACAGGATACATGCATACTTACATACATATACACACTATAAAAGAAATACAGATTAACAAAGTTGGAAGGGACCTTGTAGGTCGTGATGGTGGTCCTATGGCATGTGTGCCAGAGGTGGCACACAGCGCCCTCTCTGTGGGCACACGAGCCGTCGCCCCAGTTCATCTCCACCACGCATGCACACATGCTTCCTGCCGGCAAGCTGGTCTTTGGGTCTCTGCTGCACACATGCAGGGGATGGGGCAAATGCGGAGTCCACGTGCATGTACAGGGGGTGCGCATGTGTGTGGGGAGAGCATGCATATGTGGGAGGATGGGCACATGTGGGGGCTGGATGCATGCCCAGGGGCCACACGCACATTACATTTTGGAGGTTCGGGTGTGCGTGCTTTGGGCACTCTGTCTGGAAAAACTTAGCCATCACTGCTGTAGGTCATCTAGTCCATCTCCCCACCCAAGTAGGAGACCCTACACCATTTCTGACAAATGGCAGTCCAATCTCTTTTTGAAAGCCTCCAGTGATCAAGCTCCCACAACTTGCAAAGGCAAGCTGTTCCATTGGTTGATTGTTCTCACTGTCAGAAAAATTCTTCTTATTTCTTATTCCTTGTCTGGCCTTCAGGTGCTTTGGAAAATAGCTTGACCCCTTCCTCTTTGTGGCAGCCCCTCAAATATTGGAAGACTGCTATCATGTCTTCCCTGGTCCTTCTCTTCACTAGACTAGCTATGCCCAGTTCTTGTAACCATTCTTCATATGTTTGAGTCTCCAGTTCCCTAATCATCCTGGTTACTCTTCTCTGCACTTTTTCTAGAGTCTCAACATGATGGTGATCAAAACTGGATGCAGGATTCTAGGTGTGGTCTTACTAAGGCTTTATAGAATGGCATTAGTACCTCACTTGATCTTGATTGTATCACTCTGTTAATGCAATTTAGGATTGCATTGGCTTTTTTGGCTGCCGCTGCACACTGCTACCTCATATTTAACTCGTCACCCATTAAGACTCTGAGACCCCTCCCACAGTTACTGCTATTAAGCCTGGTTTCACCCAGTCTATATATATATATATATATTTTTTTTTTTGTTTACATTTATACCCCGCCCTTCTCCGAAGACTCAGGGCGGCTTACAATGTATAAGGCAATAGTCTCATTCTATTTGTATATATTTACAAAGTCAACTTATTGCCCCCCCAACAATCTGGGTCCTCATTTTACCTACCTTATAAAGGATGGAAGGCTGAGTCAACCTTGGGCCGGGCTCGAACCTGCAGTAATTGCAGGCTTTGTGTTCTTAATAACAGGCCTTACCAGGCAGAGCTAAACCTGGTTTTTGTTGCCTAAGTGTAAGACTTTACTTTTCTCTACACTGAATTTCATTTTGTTAGATAAGGCCCAGTGTTCAAGTCTGTCAAGATCCATCTGGATCTTCAGCCTATCATCTAGGGTGTTAGCTATTTCTGTCAACTTAGTATCAGCCACAAATACCATAAAGTGGCTATTTTCTTTGGGGCTGAAGAAGGGTAACATTTTCAGTTCAGGAGTTTTCAGTGCTAGTGATAAGCTACTTTTCTAATTTATAAGATTTCTCTAGACATTCCATCATTCTAAAAGACAAGTTCAAGTCTTCCCTTACCATGGAAAATTCATTGGTTGACTTGCGCCAGTCACTATCTTTCAGCCTTGCCTACCTCACAGGGTTATTGCTGTAGGAATAACATGAAGATAGATAATTCTGTAAAACACTTTGAGCACCTGGAGGAAACAGCAGGGAAACCTGATCCATGGAGAGAGAGAGAGAGAGAGAGAGAGAGAGAGAGTGAGTGAGTGAGAGTGAGAGAGAGATAAATTACAGAAATGTACTGTAAGTATGGAATTATCTGATTTCCTTCTATTAAGGTTTAGATAATACAAAAAAATTCTTCCTGTCATTAACCGTAGATATAATAAACTGATAACTTTTTTAATTGGTTGACTCCATAGAATATTCAAGATTCCATATGTAATAATAATCAAAAAGATCTAAAGAAAACAACAGTGAGCTAGAAGGATTGGAAAACAGTTTTAAAAATTGATTCTCTTGTGTCATTTGATGACTTGGTGCTTAAGCAAGGAAAGTGTTGGGGAAAAATTATATGGAACTGACCATTAAATAAAACCTTTCATAGGAAAAGTCAAAAGAAAATACATGCAACCACAAATGGGCGAATGAAAGCACGGAATGGAAAAGTTCTCAAATTATTGTTTTAATGACAGGGCACAATTCAAACGGAGGTTGCAGAGTCTTGTGCAAGTCTATTCGGGGAAAAAAAAGTTCCACTTAAATGAAATGGAGCTTCCTTCCATGTAAATAGAGAAATAGAAGTGAATCCTGAAGCAATAATTTCTAACCAGATATGCAGGAGCGTACTGGGATGGTCAGATAGATTACGATTGTGACCCTCACCTTCACCTTCTGCCTTATATGCCACCTCAATAAGAACTGGCTACACACTAATGACTACATTATGCTGAGCACCATCACCCCCAAGGTAAAACCGTAGAGTTGTAATTCTATTTAATATCCCTGAGGTATGCAAAGTGAGCCTGTGAGGAGGGGTGAATAAAACATAAGGAGTGTTAGTAGATTATTGTTCTTATAGGTTCAGCTTTATACAACAGCTGGTTTCTTAGCGTATCACTGAACTGTAAGCTCTATCATCCCTCACAATATAATATAGTGTAGTTACTAAAGTGGCAACACTATAACTAGACAGCGTTGTCTTCATCCGAGTGGTGCTTAATCTCTATTATCTTGGAGGTTAAAAGTCACGGAATGATCATGCATGTCAGTGATTCCTGCAGCAGTTTGTTACTGAACCATGTAAGGTCATTTAAATCGGGAGAATTGGTTCTGTGCCGCTTTTCAGCCCAGAGATATTACAACATGCTCTCCTGACTTCCTCTCCCTGTCGAAAGCAATAACTTGTTCTTGCAGGCTTCTCAGCAAGGGGCTCCTACCAATTCAAAAACAAATTCCTTTTTTTTACTTTTACTCTCCCTTTTTTTGATCTGCGGGAGTGAAGAGTGAAAAAGGCATTTGTAAAGATTCCAGAGGAGATGAGGCAAGATGGCAATGGATGGGACTTCAATGGATGGGATCTCTGCAGCAGAGTTGAACAAAGCCTTATTGGGCTGGGAAATTATTTTATTTATTTATTTGTCGAGTACATATTAGATAATATATATAAGTATAAGCATGAATTGAATACATAAAGTGAATACAATTAAAGGGAACATTAGGACAGGGATGAGATATGAGAGATAAGAGCACGCTGGTGTTCTTATGCACGCCCCTTACAGACCTCTTAGGAATGGGGTGAGGTCAACAGTAGCCAGTCTAAGGTTAAAATGTGGGGGTTTGGGGATGAAACCACAGAGTCAGGTAGTGCATTCCAGGCATTGACCACTCTGTTGCTGAAGTCGTATTTTCTGCAATCGAGGTTGGAGCGGTTTACCTTAAGTTTGTATCTATTGTGTGCTCATGTATTGCTGTGGTTGAAGCTGAAGTAATCACTGACAGGTAAGACATTGTAGCAGATGATTTTATGAGCTATGCTTAGATCATACCAAAGGCGGCGTAGTTCTAAATTTTCTAAGCGCAAAATTTCAAATCTGGTGGCATAAGGTATTTTGTTGTGAGCGGAGGAGTGGAGGTGTCATGTCCCACTCCTCCGCTGACGGCCGGGTCAGGGAAATCTGAATCAGGCTTGCCTCTGCAGCTCTGCCAAAGTCCTAGCAAAGTCCTCAGGGCAGGCAGGAGACCAGAAAGTGACTTCAGCAAGATATGTTTAGACTTTGCCTGACTCAGAGAATGCCAGAAAGCAGGTCCTTTATATAGGCCATGGGGTGTGGCTCCATGACTCAGCACTTATCCAGGCCTGCCCCTCCCTTGCCTCCGTCTATCAAGTCTTCTGACGCGAGGGTCACTCCAGTCTGCAGCTGTTGGCAATTGACCTTCCTCAGGCTCACATGCTGTGGAGGAGGGGGAGGGGTCTAGTTGCTCCGTTTGCCTGGGCATGGAGCCAGAGCTGGGGGCTGGAGATACTTCCTCCTCTTCAGCCTGTCTGGGCATGGAGCCAGGGCTGGGGCCGGGAGGCATACTAGGACATTCCTCTGTGTTCGGAAGCAGATAAGAAGGCCCCGGCTGTGGTGAGATCAGACGAGACACAACAGGAGGACTCTCCCTTTAAAATATCTCTGGACACATTTAATTGTATTAATGTCCGATGTGCAGTGCGGGTTCCAGACAGATAAGCTGTATTCGAGAATTGGTCTAGAAAATGTTTTTCTAGAACCACCTCTTGTTCAAGGAGCAAGCTGGCTAGCTGGAGATGTTGTTTTCCTTAATAGGTCACCTGAATCCATGAGTGTACATTAAAAGAAGGAAGCAAGATTGTTTTCCATGACATCTCAAGGGGACAGCCAACTCATTTGGCTTCTAACTGTTGCAGTTAAACAAAGTGCAGTAAGATCGGGAAAGTGCAAAACTCTCACAGGACTGGTAGAGTTCATATTCATTCTAATGCCTCTGCTAATAGCTGAGCAGCACTAGTAAAGAGAGACTTTTGATACAGACAGCCACTTCCAAAAGGAAGGGGAACATGAGTTTGGAATAACCATCTCTGATCAAAACATGGAATTGATGACTGTGGAAACAGCCCAAGAATGTGCAGATGCATTTTTCCAGTGTTACAGTTCCATAATTTTTGCACCATGATTTTAAGAAGCCACACTGATCTCTTTTCCTATATAGAATTAGGACCTTTTTCAGTTGTGAAGAACAGTTATTATGCCACAGTTCCTCCCCTCAAACTGCATACCTTAAGATCTGTGAATGTTATACCCGAAAGCTTGAATGTGGCCCTTTGGGATCATTTACTTTTACAAAGGAAAAGTAACAAGGATAGAGTAGCATAATCCAGGGGTCTGCAAACTTGGCTCTTTTAAGACTTGTGGACTTCAACTCCCAGAGTTACTCAGCCAGCTTTGCTCTGGGAGTTGAAGTCCACAAGTCTTAAAAGAGCCAAGTTATAATAATAATATCAGAGTTGGAAGGGACCTTGGAGGTCTTCTAGTCCAACCCCCTGCCCAGGCAGGAAACCCTACACCATTTCAGACAAATGGTTATCCAACATTTTCTTAAAATTTTCCAGTGTTGGAGCATTTACAACTTCTGCAGGCAAGTTGTTCCACTGATTAATTGTTCTAACTGTCAGGAAATTTCTCCTTAGTTCTAAATTGCTTCTCTCCTTGATTAGTTTCCACCTATTGCTTCTTGTTCTACCCTCAGGTGCTTTGGAGAATAGTTTGACTCCCTCTTCTTTGTGGAAACCCCTGAGATATTGGAACACTGCTATCATGTCTCCCCTAGTCCTTCTTTTCATTAAACTAGACATACCCAGTTCCTGCATCCATTCTTCATATGTTTTAGCCTCCAGTCCCCTAATCATCTTTGTTGTTCTTCTCTGCATTCTTTCTAGAGTCTCTACATCTTTTTTACACCAAAACTGAATGCAATATTCCAAGTGTGGCCTTACCAAGGCATTATAAAGTGGTATTAACACTTCACGTGATCTTGATTCTATCCCTCTGTTTATGCAGCCCAGAACTGTGTTGGCTTTTTTGGCAGCTGCTGCACATTGCTGGCTCATATCTAAATGGTTGTCCACTAGGACTCCAAAATCCCTCTCACAGTTACTACTATTGAGCAAGGTACCACATATCTGGTACCTGTGCATTTTGTGTTTTTTTTGGCCTAAATGTAGAACCTTACTTTTTTCACCATTGAATTTCATTTTGTTAGATAGTGCCCAATGTTCAAGTCCGTCAAGATCTTTCTGTATCTTGAGCCTATCTTTGCAGACCCCTGGCATAATCTGTTACAGAATAAGAGCAGAGAAATAATCAGTTTTGGATTGGTCATAAGTAGTGGATAGTGGATATTCCACTAGGGACAAACAAACAACTAGCCACTTTCTATAGTATTTATGAAAGTTAACCTTCAAACCACTTAGGCAAACTGGAGATGATATTTCTATGACAAAATCCCTCAGATAACGTTTTTTTGAGTCAGTTCTGACTCAACTGATTTCACAGCAATGATCAGACAGCCTGAAAATTTGGCATTAAAATACATTCTGCAGACTCAGTCTGCAACATAAACGTATTCTATCCCGATACCATCTCCTTTTGCATTTCTCATTTTTATGAGTGGCGTTTCAGCTGTCAGAGATGCAGGGATACCTTCTAGAAAAAGCAAAATGTCATTGCATTAGAAAGTTAGGAAGATCCAGACATTAAAGGCAGGATTTCAGCTTTAAACAGGAAATGCACATTGGACACAACACCAAATCTGGCTCAAATCCCTTTGTTGGCTTGAAAAATAATTTGGGTTCTTGTTAGACTTAGATTTCTACTGTATGTATGCTTGTTATTCATTGGCACTTCGGTAATGAATATTTTTATCCAAACCAAAGATATCATGATAAATGTATATCTACTTGATAACAGAAAGGAAAGTCTTGCAAGGATCTGAACTAGGTTTCAGCACAGTGGGCAGCAAGCTACTTAAATGGCCACGTGGAAACTCCAGCTGTTTGTTTGTATATAAGCAAGATTAATGGAGTCAAAGGGGACAGTGACATAACTGAAATGGGCCCCGGGCCACCACAGCATGGAGCTGGTCAGAAAATTATTTTGTGCTTTTTATGGCCTAGTAAAAGAGCAGCAAGGTGCCAATTGGCTGGTGAGCAGATGACAATGGGTGCAGTCTGGAAGCATTAGAATCAATAATACAAAGCATAAGATGATAACATTTACTGGATTTTATTTTGGCTAGGATACAGAAGCTTTTAAAGATACGCATAAATGCGATATAGCAGAGTGGGGGAACAATACTATATTTCAATTATGAATATCTAAGGATGGTGTGATTTACACTGGTCTGTAGTAGATAGAAGAAATTGCCAGAGAGTTAAAACCATATGGTGCCCTCCTTCCCTCCCTCTTTCTCTTTCTTTCCCCCTTCCTGTCATGATTAACAGTGGGGCTCCCTGAAACTCAACCTTTTCCAAGTGCCTAAGGGACAAGTTATAGCACAAACACCAGCACAACATTTTGCTCCCATTTTGTTAGCAGTATTTGAACTGAGTTTTGAATTGGAGCAGCAAAAATCAAACTTCTTATACTTTGTATTATCATTGTTTTCCAATCAGTTGTTAATAGATAAAACATTTTGATTATTTGATTATTTGATGGTCTGGGTTTCACAGACGAGCAAGAAACTCCAAGGTTCACTGGTGTCTTGAAGCCCTCCCTCTGCATTTATAATATTAATTATTCTATTCCTGATTTAATGGCCTTAAAATATGATATTCACATTGTTTTTATGATTTTAATTGTCAGAGAGTTGGTCTGTGAATGAGATGGATGTCTCTATTTATTTATTTATATATACAGTAACCCTAAAGGAAAATATTTGAAGCTCAGGGTTGAAATGAGGGCTCCTTGATGCTCTCTGAGCTTGCTGGTTTTCTTGCAAATGTTTCATTATCCTAACTAGGTAACATCAGTGTTAGTAAGGAGTGTACTAGCACTGATGATGTTACCTAGTTAGGGTAATGAAACATTTGAAAGAAAACAAGCAAGCTCAGAGAGCACCAAGGACCTGCCTTATTTATATACCCTATTTTTCAGAGTATAAGCCGCACCTTTTTCCCCCCAAAAAGAGGGTGAAAATCTGGGTGCATCTTATACTCCGAATGTAGCCCCACCCAGCTTCTCAAATGGAGGTTTCAGAGGCTGAAAAAAGCATCAGAAATGAAGCTTCAGAAAAAAAGCCTCCAAACAGAGCTTCAGAAAAGAAGCCCCCAAACAGCTTCAGAGGCTTTTTATCTGAAGCTGTTTTGGAGGCTTTCAGAGGCAGGAAAAAAAGTTTTTTCTAAAACGGAGTTTCAGAAGTTTCAGAGGCAGAAAAAAAAGCAAGCACAGAGCTCACAACCAAGGAACCTGTTGCTAAAATTCACCTCTGGGAACAGCTAATTGGGGGTATTCAGGGAGGCCAATCCACCTGCCAATCAGCTTTTTTTTTTATTTTCCTCCCCAAAAACTAAGGTGCGTCTTATACTCTAGTGCATCTTATACTCCCAAAAATACGTTATATATTTGACAAATAATTTTAAGGGTTTAGCGTTTGTTTATAATTTACATGTATGGATGTGGGTTTTTTTCTAAAATTTACCGCCATCTTAGAATATAGTATTTCTAGTCATAAGAAATATATTTTTGTGCATAAGAGTACACTATATTTGGCACCTAAATAGTAATATTTTGCCTCAGAGAATAATTCATTGTTTTTAACATCCAGATAAATAAAACAATAAGGGGGCATAAAGGACATTAAGTTATCTGAAGAAAAACTCTTAAAAAACCCTAAACTAAGTCCATTCATATATTAAACTATGTTAGCTAAACTAACTTTTAACTTAGATTACTATGTTTGCACTTTTAATGTTTTACGCTAAGTCTTTATTGTACAGTACCCTGATTTGAATAACTAACTTGCTAAATAAATAATAGCACTCATTCGGTGATTTCTCCACTGCCAGGAATAACAGGAATGCTGATGGCAAATGGGGAGCCATCCAAATGGGAGGAAACTGATAAACCAGAGAAATGGTTGGCATATAAATTATGGAGAGAAAGAGAAAAGAAAATGATATTGAAATTACGAGAGGGAGATAGTGTATTCATGGGCAATGTGTCTATACAAAAAACATTTTGTCAATATTATTCTAATTTGTATAGAGGACATGATGCTCCATTGAAAAAAATAGATGAATATCTCAGAAAACAAAATCTATTGAGGATTGCAGAGAAACAAAGAAAAAATATGAATATAACAATAAGATAATTTTCATAAATAGAAGCGATTTAAAAATCAGAAAGCTTATTAAGTCTACATTACAAGTATTTTAGAATGAACTTTTACAACCTCTATAAAGCATGATGAACTCTATCTTACCAGGAAGAAAAATGCCAAGAGACTTGGAAAGAGGCTAATAAAACATTAATACCTAAATTTGACTTTAGCAAGAAAGTACAGACCAGTATTATTAGTGAATAATGATTATACATTGTTTACAACGATTTTAACTAAAGACTATAAAGAGTTTTGCAAGAATTTATTCATAAGGATGAATGTGCGTTTTTACCTTTAAAAAAAACCAGTTTAAAACAATCTTAGACAATCTTGAATAGTTAGAATAGGGGTGTCAAACTTGATTTCATTGAGGGCTGCATCAGGGTTGTGTTTGACCTCAGGGGGCCAGGGTGGGCATGGCCAGGGTGGGAGTGGCCAGCTTGACATCACTCATGTCGTGGCGCTTATGGTGACCCAAGCGCTCTGCCAGTGAAAACAAGGTCCTGAACTCTGTTTTCAGCTGGGACTGCCTCCTGCAACCTTCTGCCAGCAAAAACGGAGTTTGGAAGGGCCACATGCTGCCCTCCCAAGCTCCGTTTTCATTGGCAGTGGCTCTGCGGGTTAGTTCTTCTCTGTTTCCAGGGTGGCCCCATGGTCCATATCTAAGCACCCTGTGGGCCTGATCCGGCCCATGAGCCTTGAATTTGACAACCCTGAGTAAGAGCAACATAATGAAAAAAGCCACACTGATTTTCTTAGATATGGAATAGCTCTTTGATCATTTGAACTGGGCTTTCCTGATCAAAGTTTTGAAAGATATGAACCTTAGAGAGAACTTCATAAAATGGGTCAGATTGATTTATACTTTACAGAAGGCACAAAGTAACCATTAATGGAGCTTTAACCAAACCATGTGAGATACAAACAAGAATGAGACAAGGTTGCCAACTGTACTTTTGTGGATGATTTGGTGCTGGTCTTAGAAGACCCTTTAAAGGGAATTAAATTATTGAGAGAATTTGGTATATTGGTAAGGTTAAAGAATAACAAACAAAACAAATATGTTGACAAAAAATATAAAGGTACAAGATCAAACAGAGTCACTGAATAAAATGGGTTTTAAGATTGAGAAGAGTAAAATATTTGGGTATTACTATGACAAATATACATTGTTATTGTATTTCAAAATAACCACATTAACACATGGATTGAAGTTAATCCTGCACTGCAGCTAATTAGCACTGCAGCTAATCTGTCAGTTCTACTGAATGTTCTGAAAAATAAAATGGGAGTAGGAGGGTATAGAAATATTACAACTAAAATGAAATTAACTAAATTGCACATGAAGTGTGTGTTCACTAGGCTTAAGTGTAACAGAATCTTAAATTCAACTGGTTTAAGCACATCTCATTTTTTATATTGCTAGACTAGTGGCATCTGCAGGCTGTCATGGTTTTTCAGAATTATGAAAACAGCTTCATGACATCATGCTGCAAGCTCCATCCTTTTGGGGTGTGATGTCATAAGGTAAAGGTAAAGGTTCCCCTCGCATATATGTGCTAATTGTTTCTGACTCTAGGGGGCGGTGCTCATCTCCATTTCAAAGCCAAAGAGCCAGCACTGTCCAAAGACGTCTCCGTGGTCATGTGGCTGGCATGACTAAATGCCAAAGGTGCACGGGACGCTGTTACCTTCCCACCAAAGGTGTCCCTATTTTTCTACTTGCATTTTTTACGTGCTTTTGAACTGCTAGGTTGGCAGAAGCTGGGACAAGTAATGGGAACTCATCCCCTTTACACGGCACTAGGGATTTGAACTGCTGAACTGCCGACCTTTCGATCGACAAGCTCAGCGTCTTAGCCTGTTCTGTTTCTCTCCCTCCAATACTCCCAGCAAAGAGTCAGTCAGAGGCCTTCTTTTCTCCTTTTATTTACATAGATATATGTCCTGGCCACGTCTACCCACGGGCCTGCCAAGTTTCTGGAGATAACGAGGAAATTATAGATAAGGCCAGAATTACTCACGAATATATTCTTCCCTCCATTGAGACAGTTAGCCCGCGCCAATTCATTGCTTTGTCCAAGACAAAAAACCAGGAAGTCCCGCCTCCTATTTATAGTCTCTGCAGATGTCACTGCATGACAATTATGACTTGGCTTTCCCCCAACTCTTCCGCTGCTGCGCACGCCAATCATATCTGCGCAGTCTTGCATCACTCCAAAACTGTTCTTGGGGCATTGCCAAATCAGAAGAAGGCTCCAGGGAATCAGGTCTTGCCGGCCCCTCCTCCTCCCTTTGAGTGGGTGCCAGGGAGGGAAAGGGCTCAAGAGAAACAGGGCTTGCCAGGTCTTCTCCCTCACTTTCTGAATCATCCGAGTCCAGGAGTCCGGGTCCAGGAACCTGGGTCACAACATAGCCACTGAGCCACTGCGTCCCTACTATACATCGAAAAAGGGCATAGCTCATTTCACTCTGATCCTTTGTGCCCTCTCTCTAGATGCCACTGCTTAGATCAAGGTTTAATCCAGTTCCTGTCTCATGTTTTCATTCAAGATGAGTGAGAACAATGCAAGGGTCTATGGCTGAATGCAATAATTTATGAAATGTTAAATGATACACATGCATATAATTATTCATTGATGACATATCACCACAGGTCATTCAAGTCTAGATGGCAGCTCAACACACATAAAAAGGGAATGTGACTTCAATTGTATGATTGCAGCTGCCATCTTGATTTTTTTAAGTCCTCCTCCAGATGCTCCTACTATTAGTTGGGAAATAGGAAACATTTTTGATACTAGCTGAGCTTAACATGCTTCTCACCACATAGCAGACAATGGTGAGCATTTAGCACATGGTTTCTGTGGCAGAATCTTTTCGTGCAATGTTTATTGGTTAAAGATTAAACAGTAGTATTTGTTCATTCTAAAACCTATTTGTAGAGAAACATCATCATCTTTTCAGTTATGCAAGTTGCAGTGGTTGGTAGGTGCCCAGTCTCACAGAGAAACACAGGCACATAGAAAGAGATTAGCTAGCTTAGCTAATTCTTCAGAATGAGCCACCTGTTTAAGAACTGAGAAAAAAATCAGATAGGGAGTGTCATAAAATATGCATAAAAATTTCAGCTGTGTAAACCTGTTAGTCTAGAATAGAATAGAATAGAATAGAATAGAATAGAATAGAATAGAATAGAATAGAATAGAATAGAATAGAATAGAATTCTTTATTGGCCAAGTGTGATTGGACACACAAGGAATTTGTCTTGGTGCATATGCTCTTAGTGTACATAAGAGAAAATATACATTCATCAAGAATCCTAAGGTACAACACTTAATGATAGTCATAGGGTACAAATAAGCAATCAAATCATATTAGGAAACAGGCAATATATATCGTAAAGATACAAGCAACAAAGTTACAGTCATACAGTCATAAGTGGAAGGAGATGGGTGATGGGAACGATGAGAAGATTAATAGTCATGCAGACTTAGTAAATAGTTTGACAGTGTTGAGGGAATTATTTGTTTAGCAGAGTGATGGTGTTGGGGAAAAAACTGTTCTTGTGTCTAGTTGTTCTGGTGTGCAGTGCTCTACAACGTTGTTTTGAGGGTAGGAATTGAAACAGTTTATCCAGGATGTGAGGGGTCTGTAAATATTTTCACAGCCCTCTTTTTGACTCGTGCAGTATACAATATACAGTATAAGATGCTGCAGGATATTTTTTAAAAATAACATCTAAAGTTTGTACATTTTAATCCTTAGGAGAAAAACCTGCATTATCCTATCCCTTTGAAATCAATGGAACATATAAAACTTATGCAGAAAAACAGACCCTATAGTTGCTGTCTGATTCACTGCTACCAGGGTCAATCTGATGGTTAGGAGAAAAGAAGCATCTTGTCAAAATAAATAATATACAGGGAGCTGCAGCTAAAAGGCTCTCATTTTGTGATGGCACAGTACCATTCCTGCAGGCAAGAGGGATTATAATAAGCAAATGCTGCTGTTCCAGAGAGCTACCATTGACATTGGACATCTGAGCCCTACCAAATGTAAAACGATCTACTACAAACTGAACTTGGACCTCTGCTAAATTGCCTGGATGGCATCTGTCCCATCATGAACCATTTCAGAAAACAAATCCCTATATTGTGTGAGAAAACTCACTCTTGAAGGTAAAATTGTTGGCACAATCTTTGTCCAGGGATTAGATTAAGTTTTTCTGATGTCACAAGCTAAAAAAGATAATTATTCCTCACCAGCTATTATTTACAGTGGTCAGCAGAAACCAATATCTCTCATCATACTTCTTTAGTTCTTGAGATGGAAAGGGATAATATCCTTCTGTGTTCCATGATCTAATATGAGTTTCTGAAAAATTCCTTACACAAGAGAACTGAAAGTTCTTGTAGAAGAGCAACAATCAGCTGCATTGGTTTGCCTTTCCTCTCCAGATTAAAATTAACAAAAACAAGTCAGATGGTCCTAACATCACGGCCTTTTCTGTTGGATCACCAGATTTATTTCCTCCATTTTCTTTTCTCCATCAACATTTGGTCTCCTCTTTTCCACCACTCCAGTGCCTCACTTTTCAGTTGTGATTCAAAAGCGCACAACAAAGTAGGCTTAACCTTGATTTCCTATGTTGAACGTGCAGCTGCCTGATGGATGGTCCTATGAATTATGAATGAAAGGACCTTGTGTGCATAATCATGCTGATGTCTCTTTATTAATTCATAAAGCAGCTGCGGTGCTGCGGCTACAAGGGAGGGAGAAGTTTCTTCCTCTCCCCACTTTTGGGGGTGCAACTCTTCCTGAGGCCCCCACCTTCTCCTGCCATTGTACCACCATCATGGCCCCTTTTTTCAACCAACTCTTTTCCTGTCCTCTTTATAGAAAAAAGGCCACTAGGAGGGCAGTTGCAATGATGACTCTGCTCAGGGAAAGGGGTAAGCTCATCCACGGAGAGAAAGTTCACTCTCTTTAATTTCCAGAGAAGGGTGCTTATGGAAAGGGTGGGGGAAAAAACCTCAACTCTTAATGGGAGTACTAGAGGCCATGGCTCATTTCAATTAGACTTAATTGTTTTCAGATGCTGCTCTGCATGCTTCATTTACCTCTACAATAAACACTGCATGCTGCATGGTGAGGTCTGACACCAGCAAGGGACGGGTGGGAGGGAAATATATATCGGAACTGATCTGCAGGAAATGATGAAAAATATTTAAAATGGTCCTCGAGGTGGATAGATTTTCTGGTGAAATGAAATTGAAAACACAAGAGATGGAGATGGGTATTTACCCATCCTGAATATATTGGTGGTTATGGCAAACTTCATCCAGCTACTTTTTTTATCTAGGAAAGCTCAGATCCTGATTTTCTCTGGTTTGGGAATGAGAGATATTAGTGCTCCATTTGAGAAGATGTGGAAGGTGGGATGAGATTGCATCTGTTCAGAGTAAGGTGAGAGTGCATGGTCAGTCTATTACATTTACACCCAAAAAGAGGTGGAACTTACAAAATCCAGCAACTTGTTTCCTTCTTTTCTTTCTCTGGCAACACATTCTTCTCACTTCCACATTTCCTTTAATGTAGTGATATCTGTTGTGAATCCAGCCCCCGAACCTGGCCCCATGCCTGAAAGTGACTCCGAGAGCGAGGGGGAAGGGCCATAAGGCTTACCTTGGGAGCACCGATTCCTTTGGCTCAGCTCCAGGAGCCAGAACCAGATCAGTCGGAGGATGTAATGAGGCCGTCATCCCCTGATTCCTTCCTTCCCCAGGCTATGCCTTCAGACCCAGCTGATAATAATAATAATCAAGCTTGGCTTGACCCTTGCTTCAGAATATTAGAGAGGCAGCATCATCAAAAGGAAGGGTGGGGCAGAAGCCCCACCCCACAGGATATATAAGGAGCTTTGGGACTGCTCTCACTCCCCAGGAAGCAAAAGTTTAGCTGAACCGTTTCAAAAAGAGCTGAAAGTCTTGCTACATGAGTAATTTTTTGAACTTTGGCAGGCAGCTGCGATTTCTCTGCCAGGACTGATAAGAGCTGTGAATCCACTGGCTGAAGGCCAGCTCATGGGTCTGAAGTGGGGAAGGAGACAGAACAGGTATCCCTCCCTCCCTCCCTTTCTTCCTTCCTTCCCTCCCTCCCTCCCTTCCCTCCCTCCCTTCCAAGGTGGCTACTGCCTTCGGTTATTTTTCACCTATGCTACATAGTTTAACAGGTTTGGTATGAAGGAAGGGCCAGATCAGGAAAAAAAGCAAGAGGAGGTTTCCCAAGAGATCATGCATTGCCAGATTCCACCAGAGATGTTGCCTCAGCTACCAATCCTATTAAATCTGCCTTGGATGTGGCAGAATGGCTTGGCTTCTACCAGAGATGGCCGTTCATGATGAACTAACAAAGTGGTAGGAATCTTCCAGAATAAAACTTTTTTATTACATTTATGAGCCCTACCCATCCATGTTTTTAAAATTAATTAGTAGCAGCCTATGTTGTATAGTGTGACAATTGGGTTGCCAGTATAAGGATCTGACAACTGGGATAACTGGAAGGCATATTGAGGGCGTAAACCTGACCTTACATCATTAAAAATTTAACCTTGTTAATGACTTATTCCTACTTATTTCATCTGTAAACTGTTTTCCTACATCTTTCTTCTGAAGATGGATAGAAGAATCCAAATATTATAATTGCCCAAATAAGAATTTGCATGCCTCCTGTTACTTAGCTTAGACATGGTATATGTATCCTTAATTAAGAACTGCTTTAGACCTGATTACTTTAGTTCTTTTCAGATATTTACACTATTAGAAGTCCATAATGGCTCTCCTACATCAGCCATCAACAACTTGGTATCTCCCAGATATTTTGAAATTGTGACTTCATAATCCCACTTCACACATAATCATTAGTCATGTCGGCTAAGGCATTCTGCAATTTAAATTGCGACAGCAGTTAAACACAAGAGACATGGTCCTGGAAAACCCAATACCCATTCAATTATGTTGCTCGCTAGTTGACTTTGGGGCAACCATTGTCTTTCAACTTGATTCACTTCTGTGCTTTTCTGTTACGGTGGATGTGGTTACAGGAGCTTTCCTCCAATGCAATACAATTTAACTGTCAGAAAGGCAGGGGCAAAAATATATAAATATAATGCCATATATGCATATATTTATATATTATATTTTAAATATATATAAATATAATATAATGAATTAATAAATAATACTACATAAACTTAAATAAAGAAGAAAATTACCATCAAAACAGACAGCCTCAAGTTCTTTGGAAAACAGAACATTGAAAGATTTGAAATGCAGAATTCCTTAGAGCATTCTAGAACCAGTCATGAGACACTGAAATGATGAGCTAATTATGGAGCTGTCTATGGTGCTGATCTTTATTTTGTATCTATCTTATAGTCAACAGCATGCTGCATTTTTGTACACTATAAAGTTATTGTGCCTGAAAAAGGCACAATACTTTTATAGGTTGTTTTTTTTAAAAAAATTGTAAGCCAGTAAAAGAGATTCCCATAAGATTAATTAACAGTTGTAAATGTTTTATTCATTAGAATCATTCTTTGTTGATTCAGAAAGAACTCCTTTTGAAATAATGTTGGATATAACTGTTGTGTATGTATTGATGGAGAGACAGCATGCCAGTGTACATAGGGATGAAAAGTATGTCTGTGGCTTCCCAGAATACACCTGGATTACAGGTAAAGGTTTTCCCTGCCAGTCATGTCTGACTCTAGGGGCAGTGCTCAGCTTCAATTCACAGCTAAAGTGCCAGAGTTGTCCAAAGATGCTTCCATAGTCATGTGGCCAGCATGACTATACACTGAAAGTGCACAGAACACTGCTACTTTCCCACCGAAATGGTACCTATTTATTTACTTTATAGTACATGTTTTAAAACTGCCAGTTGGCAGAAGCTGGGGCAAATAACGGGAGCTCACTCTATCAGTGCAGTCCTTAGGTCTTGAACTGCCAACCTTCCAGTCAACAAGCCTAGCATCTTAACTGCACTTGGATTGCACACCCATAATTGCACACTGATAAAGAAATTGCTTTGGCTACTTTAGAATGCACTTAACCCATTATTGGGATATAGCTCTCAACCTCCTTGCCTGGACCCAGTTTTATCTCTTATTTCACAAAGTATTCTTCACTGCTGACTTAACTGATCTTGAAAAACAAGAAAAGAAAAAAGAATGGGAACATGATTCTGGAAAAGTAGACTAACTTTTCCCCATGTGTTTTTTCTTTGCTCTTTTTCACTTACTTTTTTTAAAAAAATCACGTAATAAAGAAGATTACTAACAAAAAGAAGCAATTTTGCATCTTCTGAAATTGTAGGATGTAAGTAGGGCAGGAAATGTGCTTAAAATATATAGCAGAAAGAAAAACCCTCGGGGAAAAGAAACAATGCTGTGTGTGCTAGTTACTTAGCTGGTTCTCAGGCTTTATTCAGGTTTTCTTCCTGAAGAAGTACATATCAGTCTAATAGTCTTTCAGGATTTTCAGATTAGAAAAATGAATGCAATGAACAGCAAAAATTCTGTTTGTTTCGTAGTTCCAGCATTTTTGTTGGTCTGTTAGATGGCAACCATTTAAAAAGTATAAAGAAAATTCAGGAGCAAAGATTAGAAAAAAAAAACCAGACTCCAAGATCATTATTTTCTCTGTCTTTTCATAAATTATTTAGAACTGTTGCTTGCTTCAAATCCATTCCCTCCCCCACCCCACACACAACTCCCATATTTCCTGTTTTATCTCTTTTACCTTTTGCTCATGGTATCTTTAACATTCTTATGAGAGAGAAAAAAATCTGTCATTAAACTTCTGGCATTCATACATAATTTATTGTTAACTTTAACATGGTCTATGGTTTAATTTGATGTTTTCTCTGCATGAGAAAGCAGTATGTGTGTATGAGTTGAGTGGTGGTGGATGCCCTGCCTTGCCTTGTTCTCAGCCTTCAGCCTCTAAATCTTTTTCCACCAATAAAAGGAATTTTATTTTATGTGCCAACAAAAAAGGAAGTTCCAAGAACCCCATCTTAGGAAGCTCCCCCACCCACCCAATAAAGTCATCTACCTTTAGCAGTGAGTAAAAAGGAGAAAATTTCCATGATGTAGCCATGGAAATTGCATTTTCTCAGTGTGCCTTGGACTATAAATGGCTGAGGGGCTGAAGTAGCATCAACCTATTTATAGCTCCCATTGTTAATGGTAGCTCTCTTGCTTTGACATCAGTGACCTCATCACATAATGCATGTTCTTCTGTAGAATAAGTGTCATAAAGAGCTACATGAGGAACTTGAGTTGCACAGTGGGAAGATATTGGGCTAGTCCAGGGGTCTCCAACCTTGGCAACTTTAAGACTTGTGGACTTCAACTCCCAGAGTTCCTCAGCCAGCTTTGCTAGCTGAGAAACTCTGGGGGTTGAAGTCCACAAGTCTTATAGTTGCTAAGCCTGGAGACCCCTGGTCTAGAAAGCCAGAGATTGTCAGTTCTAGTACTTCTTGAGGCATGGAAGTTAACTGGGTAACCTTGGGGCAGTTGCTCTACCTCAAGCCAATCCATTTTACAGGGTTATCGTTGTGGGAAAAATAAGACTCAGCAGCATTTGGTATTCCACTTAAAGGTCAGATATAAAACTATGAAATGAACTGAAAAAATGTTTATTTATTTATAAAATTTATTGGCCACCCATCTTACCATAAGGTAACTCTGGGTGGCTTACAGACATAGAAATACATCTACATTGAAGAAATGAAATGAAAAATAGTGCAGAAAGATTTTTAAAAATAATAGCATTGAGTTAACATGGGGTTAACTCAGGAGGAAAAACATCAGCCAAACCAGCTGATTTATCTGAAATCTTGATACACCCTCATATCTTTTTCCCCCCATAAACAACATTTAGAGTTCCATATATGCCTCACTGATCTATTGCCTCATAATTTGTAATGGAATATGTGAACTGGCTGAAAGGAGAAATACTGTCTGAGGTGATACAAAGACAGTTAATTTGGGAAGCAGGATACTGGGCTAAATAGAAAATATATATTTTTCAGATCCAATATAGGTAAACCCAAGTTCTTTATTGGATTGTTGTGAATGTAAAAGGAGACACTACATGCTGTTCTTTGGCAGCAAGGTTTTTAAAAGAAGGATGTAAAATTAATAACCATTACACTGTTGTTGTTAGTCATGAAGTCCTGTCCAACCCATCATGGACAACGTTCCTCCAGGCCTTTCTGTCCTCTACCATTCCCTGGAGTCCATTTAAGCTCACACTGACTGCTTCAGGGCCTCCATCCAGCCACCTCATTCTCTGTCATCCCCTTCTTCTTTTGCCCTCAATCGTTCCCAGCATTAGGCTCTTCTCAGTAAATCCTTCTTTCTCATTAGGTGGCCAAAGTATTTGAGTTTCATCTTCAGGATCTGGCCTTCTAAAGAGCAGTCAGGGTTGATCTCCTCTGGGACTGACTGGTTTGATCGGCTTGCAATCCAAAGGACTCGCAGAAGTCCCATTACATTAATCCCCTTAAACTCCTAGTCAGCTAAAGAAACAAGTATGGGGGCCTTGTGGGAGGAGACTTTTCCTATTGCTTTTTATTTCTACTTTCTTTTTCTTTTTCTTTTAATTCCCCAGTACTAGCTGTGCAGGCAGAAGCATAGAATCACCTCTTCCCTTTGTACTGTACATTTATACTATTTTGAAAAATAAAGCAACACAACAGCATATTAATCTCTCAACAGACACAGTCCTAATCCTTTAAATGTGGTGAAAGTTAGTTGAATACACATTAGCTGCCTTCAAGTAAACACCTTAAAATGCAAAGAATATAAGTTCAAATCTCTTTCACTACGAAGATTAAACCTGTTCAGTCTACAAGTTCGCTGCTTGTGGAGTGATAGGCAAATCCAGTGTGATGTTGCAAGCGTCAAAGGGTAAACATGTACAGGTGAATGTTATCAGAGGCATACAGAATCAGCTTAAGCAGTCACAGTTTTGATCTCAGTTGGGCATTTATGAGTTAGATTGTGCAGGCCAGCAAAAATCTGTTCCTTGGGACTCCAAAGGATGCTTTGATTTGACTAAGCTTCAGTCAAATCATCTAATTGAAGTTAGATTTCATGAACCAAAGCAGGAAGCTGCTGTGGATTGGCTAAATAAATCAGGCAGCTTCAAAGTGCTACCTTTGAAGGATTGGGCGAGGTTAATGGCATTTCCACTGCATCTTAGCGAGTTAAGAACAATATACACAATTGAAGCTTTATTTCCCCACGCAGAAAATTTGGGAAGGGGGAGATTGAGTGGCATGATGGGGTCTCTGATTTCAATATGAAGAGATTGCCAATGAGTTTTATCTCTTTATTAAACTACAGTTATCACAGGATTTTTTTTAAAAAAAATGACAAGGCTCTTTTTGCTCTTGTTTTTGTCCACTTTTTCATCTCTTGCCTTCTTGAAGGTGGCAAGCCACAACATGTAACTTTAGTGTAATTCTAACTTAACTTTCTGTCTTCTATGATGAGAGTTACATGCAGTGCTAGACCTGCCAACACGTTAGAGTTCAACTCAGTTTTCATCACTTTGAATATGGACACAATATGGATACTTTGGGCAAACCTTAGTTTGAATTCTGCATGCAGTGCAGCAGGTTTAGTCTCTGGACAATGAATGAATGAGTGCTAACTCACACCGTGACCTAATTTTTTTAAAAAAAGGCTGCACAAGTTTCTTGTTCAGACCCAGCTCCCAAAACACGACAAACCCTCTGACATGAACTCAAAAGATTCCTTTATTAGGAATGCCAGCAGCCCTGGCAAAAAGTTTCTCTCTCAGGATAACAAGTCCGTCCATCCGGAAGATCAATAGTTGTTTGCCACACCTATTCATCTCCGCCTCCTGCTTTTTATTCCCAGAGCTAAGGTGAGGCCTCATTAGCAGCAGTGGCTCTTCCTTCCCAAGGATCGGCCCACGGATTTCCACTGCTCTCCTCTCCTCTGCCTTCTGCGCAGCCGCGCATCAGGCACTGGACCCAGCTGTTCCTCCTCTTCTTCATCAACCATCTCCAGACCTGGGGTCTATTGACTCTCCATCTGAGGGCTGACGAATGGCCCAGGCTCCACTTCTGTCTCTCTCTCTGCCAGCTCCATTCCCTCTTCCCCCTCGGAGCTCCCAGGTTGCCCTGATACTGACCCCGACTCTCACACCGCCTCCTCCTCTTATTCAGCTGTTGGAGGGGCCAGTGGCCGACAGGCCCACAACATTTCTTTTCTATGCCAGCCTTGTTCTATGTGGTCTATTTAACTCTGTAGCACATTATCTCATAGTGCAAACCTGCTTTTACTACTCACCTAATTGCCCTTTGATATTGCCAATTGATCAAATCCCTCAAAGAGCTGAGTCTTGTCCGTAAAGAGGGGTCCCTCCCAGGAAAGACTAAACTTGACCCTAAAATAATCGGCTAACTCTCATGGTGCTGTGGGGTTCCTGTTTCTCTCTGAGTTTGATTGTTTTCTTGCAGATGCTTCATTACCAAACTAAGTAACATCAACAGCATAGTTTGATAATGAAACATATGCAGGAAACTACTAAGTTCAGAGAGCACAAGGGACCCCACAGTTTCAACCCTGAGCCACAAATATTCTCCTCTATCGGTACCTCCTAATGCTCCATAGAAGGCCGTGATCAATGAAACTGCTCTCTGAGTCAGGATAAATCACTGGCATTCTTCCATGTTATCTTGACCTGGTATCCAGAGAATAAAATGGAAAGGATCAATTTTTAAACTAGTTTGTAAAATTTTGTTATTGAAGAGGACTTTTTTTTTATACCTACAACTTAGATGTCTTTGCAAGAAGAAGCTTGCATTGAAGCTTTTGTGTTGCCCTTTCCTCATCCCTGGAGAGTAGAAGGCTCTGACAAATCCAGCTGTTTCATCAAAATGTTGAAAGGAGGAATGCACCATTGCAACCTAGGTTCCATCTCTTTTGTATACAACGCATGATAGAGGTGTGGTGGCGTTTGCATTATGAGGTCACAATGCTGTTTTTATCACTTGGCTCCCTGACTCTCACCCCACATCCATGAAGACTTATTGCGGGAAAGCCTTGAAGATACTCAGCTGAAACTTGGGAAGGTTTGTGTCTTCAGGGGTCTCCAACCTTGGCAACTTTAAGACTTGTGGACTTCAACTCAGCTCAGCTTTGCTGGCTGAGGAACTCTGGGAGTTGAAGTCTACAAGTCTTAAAGTTGCCAAGGTCGGAGACCCCTTCTCTAAAGAGTCTCATATTTTTACTATGTTCATTCTATATTACCAGAAAACAAACAAACAAACAAATACTAAAGCAACGAGGAGGCTCCAGTGACGTCACCCTCCTGCTGGGTGCTCTAACAGAGCACTCCGTGTTAGAAGATTGTAAAAGTCAGTGAAACAGAAAATAAATCACTGTTCACTGAGCTTAGCATAATCTCTGGGTGAAAGAGGTTATCAGAATTGTGGAAGAGTGGCAGGTCTGACAGGGGGTTTGCTCTCAAGAGCGAATTTTCCTGGATTTATGACCCCACCGAATTCCACTCCTTCCAACTTCAGCACGCCCCTGTTTTTATCAGGGAAAAGGAGAGGCATGTCGCTTCTGCTCTAGAGGACTTATTAAATTGATTGATATTCCAAGCAGACGGGAATTTCACAAGCGTTCGATCTTTGATGCAGAATCAGCACGGCAAGTACCGACTCCCTTTTTGAAACTTGAAACCTTTCTTTGTCTTTGATTAATTGACTTTTAAAATGGCGTCTAAAAGTGAAAGTAAAATTTTTTAAGTACGATGAAGCAGCGTTACTTGTGGATTGTTACAAACGGAGTTTTTTTATACTGAAAGGAGGGAAGGAGAGTTATTAAGTTTGAATTCCTGATTCTTTTGAAGACAGAATGGCAGCTAAACCTTTAAAGCCTTCTGGAAGAAGGGGATCTGAACCAAGTCTTGAGGAAATATTGAAAGAACAATTAAAACTTTCTGAAGATAGGCAAAAAGAGATGATGGAGAATTTTAATGCAAAAATAAGAGAAGATATTCTTATGGCAGTTCAAGGACTGAGTAAAAAAATTGAAGGATTGGAAGTGGAAATGCAACAGATCTCTCAGTCAAATAAGCATTTAGAAGACGAAATGAAAGGTGTTCAGAAAAAAGTGGATCAAAATGAAGATCAGGTTGTGATATTACAATATAAACTTATGGAAGGAGCTCTTAGAATTCGTGGTATGCGAGAAGAGCGTGGAGAAGACTTAAGAAAAATTATATCAGAAGCATTGGCTGAATTTATTGAAGCGGACCCCCAAGAGGTAGCTTACCAAATTGATAAAATATATAGAGTTAATTCTTGGATTGCAAGACAGAGAAAGCTTCCTCGGGACATTGTGGTTTATTTTGTGAAAAGGACTATGAGAAATCAAATTCTGCAAGTTTCATATCAGACAACTTTAAAAATTGGAGAACAGGAGTTGAAGGTGTTGAAAGAGATTCCTTCAAAGATGTTAAGAGACAGGAAGGAATTTGCTTTTTTTACACAAGAACTTAAAAAACATCAGATTCAATTCAGATGGGAGGTGCCAGTTGGACTGACACTATTCTATCAAGGAAGGAGAATTGACACTGTTTTAAAGGCAAAGGATTTTCTTTCTACAGTTTTGAAAGTCGAAATAGAAGTGATAGAAAAACTTCAAGAGACTCAAGAAGGCGTGGTGACCCAAGAGCCTTTATTGCTGCCAGTATTAGAGGAACCACAAGAGCAAAGGGTGACAAGAGGAGCCCTTAAGCGTAAAGAAGAGCAACAGTCTCAAAGTAAAAGTCAGGATCCCATTATGGAAGCTGTGGGAGGAGCTAGACGGAAGATACCGGAGGAGGAGCTTCCGTTGTCTGCTTCAAAGCTTCAGGAGGCCAGTAATGGCAAATAGAATCTTGTCATGGAATGTTAATGGCTTGAATTCAGCTCAGAAAAGAAGGAAAATATTTCACTACTTGAAACAATTTAAAAATGATGTGATTTGTTTGCAAGAGACACATATAAAATTATCAGACCAAAAATATTTAATTAATTCAAAATTGGGTAACCATTTTGTTGCATCAGCTTTGGAAAAGAAGCATGGAATTGTTGTATATATCAGGAAGGATATACCAGCTAAGCTAATTGAGGCAGATATTCAAGGAAGATTTATTGCTATTGAACTGGTGATAGATGCAAAAAAGACTTTGTTGATAGGTATTTATGCACCTAATCAGCAACAAGAAAAGTTTTACAAAATGTTACATGAGAGGTTGACCCTCTGGGATTATAGTTCGTTTATTTTATTAGGAGACTGGAATGGAGTAATTGATACAAGAAGGGATAAGAGAACCTCCTCCAAGAAGATACCTATACATGCAAAATTACCAAAATCCTTTTTTGAAATGATGGAAGACTTTGAGTTTAGAGATATATGGAGGTTACGGAATCCAGATGAGAGAGATTTTACTTTTTTCTGATAGGCATCAATCTTTTTCACGCATTGATTTTATTTTAATTTCTAATGACTTGCTTTCTAGGGTGAAGAAAACGAAGATATTTCCGAGGTGTTTAACTGACCATAGCCCAGTATGGATGGAATTATTACAAGGGAAAAAAGGTGGTAGAACATGGAGGTTGAATGAAAATCTGTTTAGATATGAGGATAATGTAACTTATTGTAAGAAACAGTTAAAAGAATTTTTTGATTTTAATATGTACAAAGGGACACCTATAGGAACTGTGTGGGAAGCGAGCAAAACGTTTATTAGAGGGATATTGATTTTATTTGGACAACAGGCAAAGGAATAATAAACAAAGGCAGCGTAGATATTTGGAAGAAGAAATTCAAAGGAAGCAACAGTTATTAATTCAAAACCCACAAGATCATAAACTTAAAGAGGCTATAAAAATATTACAGAGTCAATTTAATATGTTAATGGCAGACCAGGTGGCAACGAATATACAATATGCTAAACATAATACCTTTTGTAATGCAAATAAACCTGGGAGATGGTTGGCATATAATTTAAGGAAGAAACAGAAAGCACGTGTCATACAAAAAATAGAATATAAAGGTAAAGAGATATACCAACAGGATAAAATTAAAAGGCATTCTCAGAATTTTATACTGCACTATATGCAAAAGACAAAATATTGGATAGGGACATTTATGATTATTTGAAAGATTATAAGGTGAATATTCTAACATTAGAACAGAGGAGGAGCTGAACCGGCCGATAGCTACTGGAGAAATAGTGGAGGCAATTAAACAATTAAAATGGGAAAACCCTGGTACAGATGGTCTTACAGCAACTTATTATAAAAAAACACAGGATGAAATATTAGGCCCACTTAAAGAATTATTTAATCAGATACAATTAGGATTGGGAATACCCCCGTCATGGAAAACATCTTTTATTTCACTGATACCGAAAGAGGAGCAAGACTGCTCTAAACCTGGTAACTATAGGCCGATTTCACTTTTAAATAATGATTATAAGATTTTTGTAAAAATAATAGCAAATAGATTAATGTTAGTTTTACAACAAAGAATTCATACTGATCAATCTGGTTTTATAAAAGGGAGGCAGATGAGGAATAATGTTAGACAGATTATTAATATATTGGAATATTTGGAAAAGAAGAATACTTCAGCGGCATTTATTTTTTTGGATGCAGAGAAAGCCTTTGATCGATTGCATTGGGATTTTTTATTTAAATTAATAGAGAAAATGCAATTTGGAGACTGTTTTATTAGAATAATTAAAGCGATTTATGGAGAGCAAACAGCACAGATTATAGTAAATGGTAGTTTAACAGAAGTTATTAAGATTGCGAAGGAACGAGACAGGGATGTCCCTTATCACCATTATTGTTTGTTTTGACTCTGGAACCATTATTAGATAAAATACGAGAATTAATGAAAATAGAGGAATTAAGATTAGACAATATGAGTACAAAGTTAGAGCTTTTGCAGATGATGTAGTGGTTACGTTAACGAATCCTATAAATTCAAGTAGATTTTGTTGGAAGTAATTGATAAATATGGAAAGGTATCAGGATTTAAAATAAATCAGAATAAAACAAAAGTGATAATTAAAAATATGTCTATACAACAGAAACAAAAACTAGAGGAAATGACAGGATTTGAGGTAGTAAAAAAGGTTAAATATTTAGGGGTCTATATTAGCTCATCGAACAAGAAACTTTATAAGAATAATTATGACTTGCTATGGCAAAAAGTTCAGAATGATATGAGTGGCTGGAAGAAATTGCAGTTATCCCTATTGGGAAGGATTGCGGCTATTAAAATGAATGTGTTACCTAGATTTTGTTTCTGTTCCAGATGATACCAATAATTAAAAAGGATAAAAATTTGGAAGATTGGCAGATTGGGATTAATAAATTTATATGGCAGGGTAAAAAGGCGAGGTTAAAATGAAAATAATACAGGACTCACGGGAAAGAGGTGGTTTAAGAATGCCTAACTTTAAACTATATTATGAAGCAGTAGCCCTTTCAGTAATAAGTGACTGGTTTAACTTAACAGAGGAAAGAATTTTGAATATAGAAGGTTATGACTTGTTATATGGATGGCATGCGTACTTATTTTATGAAAAAAGTGGATAGGGCTTTTAAGAATCATGTGTTGAGAAGTGCTCTTTATGGTCTGGAAAAAATATTCCTATAAATTAGAATACAAGATTCCTATATGGGCGAGCCCTAGACATGCAATAGAGAATATAAATATAGAACAGAAACAGGAAATGATTACTTATAAAGAACTTTTGTATGCTGAAGGAGGTAGATTGCAATTAAAATCATTACAGGTATTAAAATGAAGAAGGAGGAATTATACTTGGTTTCAATATGGGCAAATAAGTGCTAGATGGAAAGAAGATCAAAAATTGGTATAATGCAAAGGAGGAAAATTTAATAAAGCAAATTAGAAATCAGACCCAGGAGCATATAAAGAGATTGTATAATGTGTTGCTTGAAATAGATTCGGAAAAGGATTTGGTAAAGGATTGTATGATAAAATGGGCACAGAATATTCAGGAACCAATAATGTTGGAAACATGGGAGAAAATTTGGGTTAGAAATGTTAAGTTTACACAAGCACAGAATTTAAGGGAAAATTTTTATAAGATGTTTTATAGATGGCACTTAGATCCCAAAAAATTATCATGTATGTATCCTAATATCCAAGCGAAATGTTGGAGGTGTGATTGTGATGATGCTACATATTTTCATATTTGGTGGACTTGCAAGAAAATTAAGGTCTTTTGGATAAGAATTTGGTGGATTATTCAAAATGTACTGAAGAAGAAGATAAAGTTCCTGCCACAATTTTTCCTTTTGGGAATTATAACGGATTGTACAGGGATTGAGACTAAATTGATTCTGAATTTAATAACAGCAGCAAGACTGTTGATTGGACAATACTGGAAGAAAGAAGAGATACCTACAATAGAAGAATGGATATTGAAAGTTATTAATTTGGCTGAGATGGCTAAAATCTCAGCGTTTTAAAAGACAATACGCAGGAAAGATATTTAATTGAATGGAAAAATGGATTGATTATCTACAAAACAGATATCAGATTAAGAAATATCAGATTGCCTTTGAATAATTAGAAAGTTATTTTATGTAATGGGGAGGGGGTTGGGAGATGAAAAGCTTTGGATGTGGTTATTTGGATTGGAAGGGAAAATTTTATTCTATGTTTGGTTTATGTATAACAATACCTTGTGATTGACCCGGGAAGCCGGGGGGGGGGAGGGGGGAAGGGTTGTTTTTTTTTTGGGAGGGAGGGGGAAAAAAGGGGGAAAAATGTTTTTGTTTTTTAAAACTCTTTCAATAAAAAAAAAAAAAGCAACGCAGGGCAATTTGCTACTCCTCCATTTAAGTCTCTAGATCAATCTTAAATCCTGAAATGCACCCACTTCAAATCTCAGTTCTGCAATTTGGACTAAACCAAAACTAAATTTGCTGTCTACATTAGGCAGCAACATGGAAAATGTCTTTATCACTTGCAGCTAATAATAATAATATCAAAATGTTGGCATGAGTGCAGGGAGGTCATCATGCAAAACCCGTCTTTATATACTTATGCAGATAGTACTCAAGTTATGACCACAGTTGAACCCAATATTTATGTTGCTAAGTGAAACATTTATTAAGTGAGTTTTACCCCATTTTATGACCTTGCTTGCAATGGTTGTTAAGTGAATCATTGCAGCTGTTAAATTAGTGACATAATTTTTAAGTGAATCTGGCTTCCCAATGGCTTTTCATGTCAGAAGGTCCCAAAAGCTGATCACATGATCCCAGGACACTGCAACCATCATAAATATGAATCAATTGCCAAGAATTTGAATTTTGATCACATGACCATGGGGATGGTGCAATGGTTGTAAGTATGAAAAGTGGTCATAAGTCACATTTTTTAGTACCTTTGTAACTTTGAACGGTCACTAAATGAACTGTTATAATTCGAGGTCTACCTGTCACAAAAGGTCTACCAACACAAAACGCAAATCTGATTTCATTCTTAGCATGGATATTCATCCAATGCAAGCTACAGAGAGAGAGAGAGGAAGGGAGGGAAGGGGAGAGGGAGATCGATATACTATAATATGTGTGTGTGTGTCTGTGTATATGTGTATTTACTGTGCATACTTTCTTTGTGGTTTAATATGTAACAGTACACTTTCTCTTGTGAGTATACTTTTCAGTCCCATATTTTTACGGATTTTGATGAGCAGAGTGGAATGCAAGCCAGATATCACTTGGTGCCACATTTGCATCCCTGCACAATCTGGTGGGAGCAAAGGGTTTAAATTTATTTTGCAAGGAGCTGTCGTTAACATTCTTGCATGACAAGGGCTTGTGAAAGAATGGTCCCATTCTTGATCCCACACTGTAGATTTAAATATATATATATTTAAAGAATATTCTGAGATAGAGATGACATATACAGACCAAGCAGACTCTGCGGACAAATTCCAATGAATATTTAAAGCCAAGTAGATAACTCCCAATCGCTCCTGTTCGGAGTAAAATGCAGAGCAGAGCTTTTATAGATGTACTACTTATACCATTCTTATACATACATTATAAATATATGTTGGTACTCATAAATTATCCTTGCACTGAGTGATGAAATGGGTTCCATGTTAGTGGTTTGCATTCCTTTATAGTGTTTTAATTAGTGTAAAAGATCACTTGATTCACTTATTGTTTGGCTTCCATCTCTTCGAAGCAAAGTACTGAATCAAAGTGTAACCTTTCTTGCTTCTAATTGCACCTGCCTCACTTCAATCCGGATGCTACAATGCTCTTCTGTACATGGGCTGCCTCTTCAATGCACTGTAGAGAAGAAGCATTCCCTGAGGATCTTGCCCACGGCACGACTGAAGAACTAGTTGCGGCCTGGGAACGGGCCGCGGCTGGGGCTTTGGACCGTGTCGTGCCTTTGCAGCCTCTGACCCGGCGTAGATCTCAATTAGCTCCTTGGTTTTCTGAGGAGCTGAGGGAGATGAAACGCCGGAGAAGACGCCTAGAGAGCACCTGGAGGTCTAGCCGTTCCGAGGCTGATCGGACACTAGTGAGGTCTTTTACTAAGACCTGTCTAGTGGCAATGAGGGAGGCGAAACGTTTCTACGTTTCCACCCTCATTGCATCGGCAGATAACCGCCCAGCCGCCCTGTTCTGGGTGACCCGCTCCCTCCTTCGTCAGGAGGGGCGGGATGACCCCCTACAGGGATGGGCTGAGGAGTTTAACGGTTATCTATACGATAAAATCGTTCAGCTTCGGGATAGTTTAGACCAAAATTGCGATGATCCAGGTGGGATGGTGGAGGCACGTCTTGTTGAGGTTGTTTGGGATGAGTTTGAGTCTGTGACTCTCGAGGACGTGGACAGGTTGCTGGGAAGGTTACATGCAACCACATGTTTACTGGACCCGTGTTCTTCCTGGCTGGTCCTGGCTACTCAGGAAGTGACACGAGGCTGGCTCCAGGGAATTATAAATGCTTCATTGTTGGAAGGGGTTTTCCCCGCTGCCTTGAAAGAGGCGGTGGTGAGACCCCTCCTCAAGAAGCCTTCCCTGGACGCAGCTATTTTGGGTAATTATCATCCAGTCTCCAACCTTCGCTTTGTGGCGAAGGTTGTAGAGAGTGTGGTTGCATGGCAGCTTCCCCGGTACCTGGATGAAGCTGTCTATCTAGACCTGTTCCAGTCCGGCTTCCGGTCCGGTCACAGTACGGAGACAGCTTTGGTCACATTAGTGGATGACCTCTGGAGGGCCAGGGACAGGGGGTGTTCTTCGGCCCTGGTCCTATTAGATCTCTCAGTGGCTTTCGATACCATCGACCATGGTATCCTGCTGCACCGGTTGGAGGGATTGGGAGTGGGAGGCACCGTTTATCGGTGGTTCTCCTCCTATCTCTCTGACCGATCGCAGACAGTGTTGACAGGGGGGCAGAGGTCAACCGCGAGGTGCCTCACTTGTGGGGTACCTCAGGGGTCGATTCTATCGCCCCTCCTGTTCAACATCTACATGAAGCCACTGGGCGAGGTCATCAGTGGTTTCGGGGTGAGTTATCATCTGTACGCTGACGATACGCAACTGTACTTTTCCACCCCGGATCACCCTAACAAAGCTGTCGAAGTGCTGTCCTGGTGTCTGGAAGCCGTACGGGTCTGGATGGGGAGAAACAGACTCAAACTCAATCCCTCCAAGACAGAGTGGCTGTGGATGCCGGCACCCCGGTTCAGTCAGCTGCAGCTGCAGCTGGCTGTGGGGGGCGAGTTATTGGCCCCAATGGAGAGGGTGCGCAACTTGGGTGTCCTCTTGGATGGGCGGCTGTCGTTTGATGATCATTTGGCAGCCTTCTCCAAGAGGGCCTTCCACCAAGTATGCTTGGTGCGCCAGTTGCACCCCTTCCTTGACCGGGATGCCTTATGCACGGTCATTCATGCCCTCGTCACCTCCCGCTTGGATTATTGCAATGCTCTCTACATGGGGCTGCCCTTGAAGTGCACCCGGAGGCTGCAGTTAGTCCAGAATGCAGCTGCGCGGGTAATAGTGGGAGCAACTCGTTGCTCCCATGTAACACCACTCCTACGCAGTCTGCACTGGCTTCCTGTGGTCTTCCGGGTGCGCTTTAAGATTTTGGTTACCACCTTTAAAGCGCTCCATGGCTTAGGACCCGGGTACTTACGGGACCGCCTGCTGTTACCTTTTGCCTCCCACCGACCCGTACGCTCTCACAGAGAGGGCCTTCTCAGGGTGCCGTCCGCCAAACAATGTCGGCTGGCGGCCCCCAGGGGTAGGGCCTTCTGTGTGGGAGCTCCTACCCTCTGGAACGAGCTTCCCCCTGGGTTACGTCAAGTGCCTGATCTTCGGACCTTTCGCCGTGAAGCTGAAAACGCACCTATTTATTCAAGCGGGACTGGCCTAAAATTTTATTGGGGTTATTTATATTTTAATGTTTTAAATGGTTTTAAATTTGGCCACCTTATAATATGTTTGTTTTAATTTAATATTTTAATATTTATACTGTGATTTTTTACTTGGCTGTACACCGCCCTGAGTCCTTCAGGAGAAGAGCGGTATAAAAATTGAATAAAATAAATAAATAAATAAATAAACTCAGTTTGCCTGCTTTGATACTTTCACACAAAAAGCTTCAAGGCACAACAACTCAGCTGTCTGAGTCAAGATGCCACCTCAAATTAGATGGTAGTGACAGAGCAGAGCTGCTTTGTATATCTCTAGTTTTGTGCATTTGGTGAGAGGACTGTTTATCAATCAATCAACCAACCAACCAACCAATCAATCAGAATAGAGCTGGAAGGGGTCTTGGAGGCCTTCTAGTCCAACCACCTGCTCAAGCAGGAGGCCCTATGCCATTCCAGACAAGTGACCCGTCTCTTCTTTAAAACATCCAATGATGAAGCACCCACAACTTCTGAAGGCAAGCTGTTCCACTCGTTAATTGTCCTTAATTAATTACTTTTGTTGTGGGTTTACTCACCTCGGGTGCCACCCATTGGTGAAAAGAGAGGATATAAATCCCCTAATAAACAAATGGGAGAAACACATTTTACTTCAACCCTGACTTGCCCCCAGAGTTATCCAAACTCAGACAGGACAGATGTAAGGTGAAATGTTACCCAAGTCTAGCGAAGATATATTTTCCCTTTTGCGACAGAGTGGCGCAATAAGGAATACACGGTCATATACAATCCAGGGGAAAAAAGTTTGGCTGGTCTGCCAGAGGCGTTTTTAAGCTCACCCAACACTACCTTGACTTCATCTATCTGTTTCTATCATGCTCATCATGGTGACAGCTGAGTGGTGGTGCTAAAAGGCAGGCTGCTCTGCCTCTAGCGTTCTAGCACAGACCTCACTATATCACTTTCCTCTTTCTGTCACTTTCTCCCAGAGTTAATCTATCCTCTGCGTATGACCTCAGTGCTCATTATTAAGACACAGACAGCATAGTCAGATGGCTGAGAGCCACCAAGCTGAACGTAACAATGCTTGCTCAAGCTATACAGGCAAGCTCTTCCTTGCACATTTAAGAAAGGGTAAAAATAGGTCAGTGGCAATTCATTCCATGACATAAAGTGTATTTGCAGCCTGAAATAGGAAAGGGAAATGCATTTGAATTGTATCTTTCCAGGGCATAAAAATATATGTAATCTTCCACGCTCTTCCTTCCCCACCTCCTACAAAGTAGACCTTTCGAAACCACATCATTTTGGAATGTAACGTAACTATTTCAAACTTAATATGAGAATCCATGAAGACTGCTTTTCAGGTTGCATTAGCAGCTTGTGTGTAACAGGGAGGAAGTGCTTTAATTTCTGTGAGGATTGCAGCAGATGGGAAGGCCTGACTTTCCCCTCCCTGTCACTGTTGCTTACACATCTAAAATATGCATCTATGCAGGAGAGCCATTGCTCAGCAGGCGTCCAGTTCCATTCCCAGCCTTACTAGATACGCTGGAAAAATTCCAGCTTGAAGAGCCACTTCCAGTTTGTGTTGGCTACACTTAGCTCAGTGGCGAACTAGACTGACTCAGGATAAAGCAGCTTCTTAGGTTCTTATATATACTTAGGCTTGGATATGGTTCAAGGGGCAAAACTGAAAAGACTGGGTGGTGAGAAATGCAAATCATGAGTTGTGTATAGTGCTTTTTATATCTGAAACTAATACAGCCAAGCTAGTAGTATACTGTACAATGTTATAACAACCTATCTCACTATATTTCTATCAGTATCATACCTAATCATATTATGTATTTGTAGCTGTGATTGATTGATTGATTATTATTAGAGAGCCATGATGGTGCAGTGGTTAGAATGTAATATTGCAGGCTAATTCTGCTGACTGCCAGCAGTTTGATTCTTTTTTTTTCTTTTTTTTTCAGTATAATAGTTCCATCTTCCATTAAACAGTGTGTCGTCTGGGTACATACCATATTTTTTGGAGTATAAGATACACCGGAGTATAAGAACCTTAGATTTTGGGGAGGAAAATAAGAAAAAAGCTGATTGGCAAGTAGATTGGCATCCCAGAATACCCCCAATCAGCTGTTCCAGAGGTGAATTTTAGCAACAGGTTCCTTGGTTGTGAGCTCTGTGCCTTGCTTTTTTTTTTTTTCTCTCTGCCTCTGAAACATCTGAAACTCCGTTTCAGGGGAAAAAAAGTGCTTCTGAAACAGCTTCAGAAAAAAAACCTCTGAAGCTCTGTTTGGGGGCTTCTTTTCTGAAGCTTTGTTTCTGATGCTTTTTTCAGCCTCTGAAACCTCCATTTGAGAAGCTGGCAGGGCTACATTCGGAGTATAAGACGCACCCAGATTTTCACCCTCTTTTTTTGGGGAAAAAAGATATGTCTTATACTCTGAAAAATACGGTATATCTTTGTGCAATAATAATCAAAATTTACAACAGTATTCATTACATTAATATTACTTCTCTAATTTTACAATACTAAGATTGTATGTTATAAGCATATTCACTTCTCCCTTTTGACATATCTTCTAATAGGAATATAATAATAATATTAAACATAATAAACCTAATAGTAATAATAATAATAATAATGTTTACATCTCTCTCTTAACATATTTTCTATATTTCACTAATCTTCTTCTTTTGTTTCCCTATTTTTAACTTCCATTTTTATTCTCTAAACATTGATAAAATAGTTCCCATGTCATATAATATTCAATTAGTTCTTTCTCCTTAATTGCAAGTGTTAATCTATTCATTTCTGCACATTCTAATATTTTCCTGATCACGTTCTCATCAGTAGGGATCTCTTCACTTTTCCAGTTTTGTGCAAATACAATTCTAGCTGCAGTTAATACATGAATAATTAGATATGCATTCCCCTTACTATAGGTTTCAGGTAAAATCCCCAACAAAGATATTTCTGGTTTTAAATCAATGTGTTGTTTTATCATCTTTCCCAGCCACATTTGTATTTTTGTCCAGTATCTTTTGGCTTCTATGCATGTCCACCACATGTGATAATAAGACCCAGGTATCTGGTGGCACTTTCAACATTTAGCTGACTTATGTTTAAACATCTTTGCCAACCTCGCCGGTGCAAAATGCCATCTATAAAACATCTTATACAAATTTTCTTTATATGCAGTTGACATTGTTAATTTATAGTTCCTGTCGCACATTTTTTGCCATTTATCTAATTCTATTGTGCAACCAAATTTTTTTGCCCATGCTATCATTGTCTCCTTCACTTGTTCCTCTTCCAATTTGAAGCCCAGTAAATAGCTATACATTTTCTTTATCAATCTTTCTTCTGTCCCTGTTAATATCTTGCTAGTTCTTTATAGAAACCATACTTGAGCACTTTGATTCTCACTGCCTCAAGGTTGACTCAGCCTTCCATCCTTCTGGGGTCGGTAAAATGAAGACCCAGATTGTTGGGGGCAATATACTGACTCTGTAATCTGCTTAGAGAGAGCTGTAAAGCACTGTAAAGTGGTGTATAAATTAAGTGCTATTTCTATTATGTGCCCTCAAGTTTTTGTCAACTTTGAGTGACCTAACAGACTGGCTTTCTCCATGATATCTCCATGATTTCTCCCCTAACCTGGTCTTTCAGGTCTTCCATTCATCACCATCGTAACCGAGTCCATTCACTTTGTTACTGATCTTCCTCTTTTTCTCTTTTCTTCACTTTCACCAGCATTAGAACCTTCTCTGCAGAGCTAGATCTTCACAAAATGTTTCCAAATAGGATTATTGGTGCCTTGAGGGACAACTCTGAGTTGATTTGCTCGATGGTCCTTTTTTTCCCTTAGCTTTCGACAACATTGCAGAAGTCTTCTTCAACGGTAATGTTCAGAACTATCAAATCCTTTCCTATCCTGCTTTTGCAAAGTCCAACTTTCACTTCCATAAAGTCTGACATGGAATACCATTGCTTACATGATTCTGATCTTTATAGTTGACTTGTAGCTTTATCTACAGTATATCTTTGTATATTTATCTATATCTGTATCTTTATTTATCTGTACCCGTATCTATTCCAGATATTGGCACACTAAGCATAGAGTTGTCCGAGAGAAAAGGCCTTTTGCAATTTCTTGTATAAATATTGACTCTGAGATATTTAAAATGAAAACTTATCCTATTTCAAAATGAATGAAAACTGAAGGAGGATTTTTTTTCCCAGATTGATATTGGTAAAAACACCAGATGTAAAAGAACTGCTAAAAGTAGTGAATCTAAAAGGGAGCTAACCTTCAGAAAGAATTGAAAAGAAAATACGAGCTGCCATGCATACTTTGGTGTCACAAAGGTGCAACATTCTACATCTACACCCTGAAAATATCAGGGTAAATATTCAAATATTTCATAATTGAAGCAGGTAAAAACAATTATTCTTTCTCTTCTTCATTTCTTAAAAATAATTCACATGTTATGTTTTCAGGACGGTTTATTCCAAATTAACAAATATAGTACTTGTATTCAATGCTTTTGAAAATGTCATTATGCCAACCTCTTTCCTGGATCATGACAGAAGTATCTTTTTACATCCACTTTTCAAATTAGTTGTCATATCCAGTTTATGCTTCCTAGGTTTTTGAGGTTAATCAAGTCAATTAAAAATTGTTGTTACTTATATCTTTACAAGATACAAAAATTAAAGTCCTTGTTAAGCCTCAGATCTTCACAGTGCAGAATGGATGCTATGGCACATTCTCCTAGCAACATTTTTAATTTCTTACCAGTGGAGTGAATCTGCTGAATGTGCCAGAAGTCCTAGTGCACCTTTTGTTTCAGATATGTGTGCCTCTTGTTTGGCTTGCCTTACAACATATCTTTTATTGCCTCTAGTTTTCACAAAGGAACCTTCTGGCACACTAGAAGCAGTGCTGTTTCCATGCTGATAGCCTTCTCTATGATGCCAGACTATTCATCCAGTCATGCTCTCTGCTCCCAAGTCTGATGCTTTTCTGCTTGCTTGTTCTCCGCTTTCTATACAAACACACATGGTGGGTGATATTGCCAATAGCAATTTCTTATGTAAGCCTCTCTGATATTTTATGTGTTGGATGGTTGTGAAAAAAAATATACTTTTGGCAGATCCTGGAAGATTAGCCATTTGTAGGAAAGCAACACAGGCACCCCCACTCCACCCCAGGCATTTAAAGAAAAGCAACCTTGTTAATGTGCCACAGGTTTTGGGGATGAAAAGCAGTATACGGGAAAGGTAAACTATAGTATTGGAATATGACAACTATTGACTCAATTGTTTTTTGTCTTTATGTTCCCCCTTGCTATCAAAACCAGACAAACAGGTAAACAGACAAAGGATGGATTAAGACTAAGTGCTTTCTGATGAGTGTGTCTCTTACTTGCTGCATGCATTTTAATCAGTACCTGTTCTTTGAAATATAAGAATGTGAATCATGCTTTGTTCTCAGACATACTAGAATATTTCAGGTGCCAGTTCTCTCTGAAGTTCCCACAATTAGATTTCCTACAAAAGTGGATTTTTGTTTTTAATTGTGTAATATAAAAATATAGCAGGGTCTTATTGATTACTTAAAATGTGAGGTCCCCTTAGTCTGAAATCAAAGTGCTCCCACCAACTGCAAATTTTTAAAGAAGTTTATCTCATTAACTTTCCTCACATGACGGGCTTCTCTGTGATTCTAGAACCCTTTATTTGCACTGTGGGGGCTCACTAAGACTGAACCCCAAGTCTCATTTCTTTGCCTTTCTTCTAGGCTTATTTAAATAGAGAGTAAGATTCTGGAATCTTTAACAAATATATTGAAAATTCACCCAAGGACTTAAACAAAAGCCTTAAATTTGATTTACTGAATTATCGAACACTATGATTAGAAGAGCCTTCCTCAGATGCAGAGGTATCTAATGTAAACCCAGGAGACATTTAACATGCCAAAGTCTAAATGAGTATCACTTAATAGGGCTATTGTACCAAAATAAAATGAACAGTCAATTGAAATGTCTCATACAACAAGTTGTGTGGTCTGTAAACAAAGAAGGGAAGTGAAAGCTCGTCTTCTACTTGCCAGAGCATAGAGTTTTATAAAGGAAGAGCTTGTCTGCATTTCTTGTACATCCTTTCAATGACCCCCATGATGATTTCTCCAAAAAGAGATCTAGCATGTATGCATTGGCATACAATAACCCATAAAATAGGTTAAGGCCACAGATGAGTTCCCAGAGTGTAATCGATCTCCTGGGAAAGTAGATTGAATATGAGAATGAGACTTCTGTATCTCTGATACAGTTTTGTTTCCCTCCCTCCCCCCCTCTCTCTCACTCACTCACTCACTCACTCTCTCAGGAATCGTTAGGGGTCGTCCAGTGAAGTTGACTGGAAGGATATTTAAACCAGACAAAACAAAACATTTCTTCACATAACAATTGTGCTGTAGACTTGATTATCATAAGGCATGATAATGAATACAAATTTGGATGTATTTAAATTGGATAAATATGTGAAGATTGGGTTATCAATTGTTCTCTGTCTTGAATGACTCAAGTGGCTTCAGACTGTGGGCACCATTCCTCCAAGTACAATTTCAGGAAACTGGCGGGAGATGGATATCTCTACATATTCTGCTTCAAAGAATTTCCCATCTGGGCAGATGGGTGGCCATGTGAAAACCAAAATTCTGAACAAAGATGGACCTTGGCCTAACACAGCAGAGTTGGTACTATATTCTTCTAGTATCTGAAACAGTAACATCTGTACAATAGTTCCATTCTCATGTTTTCCTCTGTGTATTCATTCTATAGAGGGAAAGAACAAAAGATCTCATGATCTCGGTACCACTAAGAAGTTAAATTTAGTGTGACATTAGTTAAGGAGATCTCATTGGTAGGTAGCTGCTTTCACGTAGGCTGTTTAATGAGATTGTAACAAATGAATGCACATTATAAATGGGGTTGGCAGGGTATGCAATGTTGGGCATGGAACCAATAATTATGCCCCAAGGATTAAATTAGACTGATTTTTGCCTGTTAATATTTTGCAAAGTTGTGTTAGCCAACGTTGTGTTAGCCTTTGAATGAAAGGCTAACACAATTCCTCTGAAAACAATAAAATACCTTATCCCACCAGACTTGAAATCCTAGGCTTAGAAAACTTGGAACTCCGTCGCCTTCGACAAGACCTAAGTTTAACTCACAGAATCATCTATTGTAATGTCCTTCCTGTCAAAGACTACTTCAGCTTTAATTGCAATAATACTAGAGCAACTAATAGATTTAAACTTAATGTCAACCGCTTAATGTCAACCGATTGCAGAAAATATGACTTCTGTAACAGAATCATCAGTGCTTGGAATACTTTACCTGACTCTATGGTCTCTTCTCATAATCCTAAAAGCTTCAACCAAAAACTTTCTACTATTGACCTCACCCCATCCCTAAGAGGACCATAAGGGGCGTGCATAAGCGCACAAACGTGCCTACGTTCCTGTCCTATTGTTTTTCTTTTCTTCTTCCTATATATATATATATATATATATGCTTATACCTCCTTATATTTACTCATATAAGTGTTTATATACTATATAATCTTTTTATATGATACCTACATATATTGTTGTGACAAAATAAAATAAATAAATAAAAAAATAAAAAAATAAAGACCAAATGCATAACTGTATGTTTCCATTTTGATGCTCTCCACTTGTGCTGAACTGTATTCATAATTCAGAGCCAGTGGTGGCTCATGCTAGGAATGGCTGAAATAGTCCAAACACAGCCGCTCTGTGTTAAGACTAAGGCTGGGTTTCATAGTCACCCAGCAAGCTTTCCAGTAATATTTCCATTCCTTTAAAAAGCTGGCACACTCATATCTGGTAGAAAATGGTTTGATAAAAAGAACGCACTTCCTGTGCTTTAATTCGGGTTGTCTTCAATCCGTGAATGTTATTGCTGTATGACATGCTGGTTATATTTCATAGGAATTTAGTTCATTTATCGATTGGAATGGAAAAGCAGCTGAAGCGCTATGTAGTATATGACACACACTTATGATTTGGAAACTATTTGGGAAGGACCCTTTATATCTTGAATTTTCTCTCTCCCCCTCCCAAGAGAACCATCTCCATTATATAACTGACATGTGTCAGGATTGTGGCTACAGGGACAAAGGAGTAAAATGTTTTCCTGGCTGTAACACTGGCCTCCTGCGCTGCTCCCCTCCCGTTCCCTCTCTCTGTGCTGTGACAGCAGCTTTAAGGAACTCGCAACACATTGCCTTTTGATCTTATTTCAGCTGTGGTGATTAAAAAGACACACACCACTTGCTGTGCCACAACAGGAGGAGCTCAGGGTTCACCTTCCTTGAATTAGTGTCCGCTGAGCACCGCAAATATTTGAAATGCCAATCCATTTGATAATGTCAGGGAGGTCTGCAAATACCACAAATTGGCTCCAGAGAAACACTCAGGACATGCCGTGGCATATATAATATCTCTTTTCTTCTAGACAAAACACATACACACAGGCACACACACACAGTTCCGCAGAAACACATTCCCCAGCAGAGGTGCCTAAGGTCAATAGATTTAATAACTCAGAGTGGGACATGGTTTTGCAATTCACCCTCTTAATATTTCAATGTGAGAGGTGGGGGGGAATGCTCCAAACTAAATCCTTTACTGTTCTGGGGAATTAAACATATTAGGATGAATGCTTGGGGAGTTCCGACCGTAAAGATCTATCCATTATGAATTCTGCAGAGGCTTGCTCTTTTGGTTCCTTTTAAAGGTCTACTTTGATATCTCTGCTATGTTTTCACAAATGTGAATCAAACATTGTACCTCCCTGGCAGCAAGGAAGTTGTGTATTTCGGCTGAGGAAGTCGGATCAGGATAAAAGTATTTCCATATGTCATCCTGAAAATAGTTGAGGGAATGCAGTGGCTGCAGGTTATTCGTGCAATATCAAAGGCAGGGAAAATAATTTTAATTTCAGATCTCCTCTATGTAGCTCCCTTGTTTTGCTCTAGAAGCTGGAAACACTGCTCTTCCTGCTGTAAATATTAAAATTCAAGTGCTGTTTGAATTCCCTAACAGGAAGTAAGAAAGAGAAACAGCTTTATAATCAGAAGTGAAAACAGGTAGAAAAGTATAGTTAATACAATGGGAATCTGTACAATATTTCTAAATGAGGTCCTGAGAGGTTATGGAAAAGTGTTCAAAACCTTCTGTTCAACTTTAAGGTCAGATATAGACTTCTTCTGTGAATTGGGTCTCCATTATTATTTCTGAGTGTTCTTGAGTTGTTGTTGTTGTTGTTAGTTGCGAAGTCGTGTCCGACCCATCGCGACCCCATGGACAACGTTCCTCCAGGCCTTCTTGTCCTCCACCATCCTCTGGAGCCCATTTAAGCTCATGCCTACTGCTTCAGTGACTCCACCCAGCCACCTCATTTTCTGTCATCCCCTTCTTCTTTTGCCCTCAATCTTTGCCAGCAGTAGGCTCTTCTTCAGTGAGTCCTTCCTTCTCATTAGGTGGCCAAAGTATTTCTGTTTCATCTTCAGGATCTGGCCTTCTAAAGAGCAGTCAGGGTTGATCTCCTCTAGGACTGACCGGTTTGTTCGCCTTGCAGTCCAAGGGACTCGCAGGAGTCTTCTCCAGCACCAGAGTTCAAAGGCCTCAATTCTTTGACGCTCAGCCTTTCTTGTGGTCCAACTTTCACAGCCATACATTGCAACTGGGAAAACCATAGCCTTGACTATAAGCACTTTTGTTGGCAGCGTGATGTCTCTGCTTTTTTAGTATGCTGTCTAGATTTGCCATAGCTTTCCTCCCCAGGAGCAAGAGTCTTTTAATTTCTTGGCTGCAGTCCCCATCTGCAGTGATCTTGGAGCCCAGGAAAATAAAATCTGTCACTACCTCCATTTCTTCCCCATCTATCTGCCATGATCTTAGTTTTCTTAATGTTGAGTTTCAAGCCAACTTTTGCACTCTCCTCCTTCACCCGCATCAAGAGGCTTTTTAGTTCTTCACTTTCTGCCATTAGAGTAGACCCTATCTATTTCACATGACTAAGATTAAGTGCAATTACAAGTAAAAAGTGCTGGTGAGTCTTCAGAATGCTTGGTGCATTTAACGTCTGTCACTAATCTTGTCACCTGGGTCCTCCCAAAAAGAAAGAAAACGACTGCCTGTGAGGGCTCCTGGATTGGGGTTGAAAGGCAAAAGGGAAGCAGTATGTTCCTTCCCATATTTGGGTAGACCAGGTTGCTTCGATAGGGAAAAAAAACCTAGTTCCCAGACCAAAGAATTATGAGCAAACTTTCTATTGGTGTCATGGAAACACCAATCAGTATTATTCCATATTGTAAGGTTTGTCTATACGTTTAAGAATTGGGCACAGTGACTTTGTCTATGCACAATATAATGCAATTCTGTTGTTGTTGTTTTAATTTTTCTTCATATTGAAATCTTTTTAAAAATGCAAACGCTGCCTGTAAGTAATATTATGATAGAATGAACATTTTTGTAGTATAACATCTTAGTAGTTTTATGGCTTAATAAAAAGTACTTTCACAAAGTTGAAGTTACCTTCATACAGTATCTCTGTGCCACAAATGAAAATATATGATAGTCATAAAGGATCCTAGCTCTGAGAAAATATGTATGAGAACAAAATAGGCTTCCTATAAATAATAATCATTCCATGGGGAAACTTTTTTGCAGCTTTGGGAAGATAATGGCTATGCTATTAAGATTCTATCCTCACTCCTTAAGGCCCTTTGATAGAAAAAAAAAAGAAAAAGAAATCTGCATAAACCTTATTTGCTTATTGTTGCTATTTTATCCCAATTTTGTCCGAACTCGGTAGGAGGTGGCACAATCTTCTCTAAACTTGGAAGTTAATCAGAGTTAATTCTGGTTAGTACTCAGATGGGAAACCACTGGGAAATACACAGTTGATAAGTTAATTTATAAATTCAAATGTATCCTAGAAGTAGGTAACCAACTAATTAAGCTGAAGTCTGCATGTCTTCAAGTTGCAAGGTTGACAATTACCACTCTAGAATAACACCTATAAAAGGCTGCTGCTCAGGGGTGAAGTGCTACTAGTTAGCACCGATTCGGGTGAACCAGTAGTAATAAAAGCTACCAATTTGGGCACACCGTTAGTAAAATAAACCCTACCGGTTCGTCCAAACAAGTATTTCCGACGATCAGCTGTGCCACATGATTTATAATCACTAGAAAGTAGGAAATCCTGCTTTCTAGTGAATATAAATCACGTAGCACATCTGTTTCCCCCACCTCGATATTCTACTTACCTTCAAACAACTTCTTTTTTTGTGCAAAGTGCGTGTTTGGTGTGCACTGTGCATGTGTGGGCAGTGAACAGGTGACAACTCATGGAGGATTTCACCACTGCTGCTGCTGCTGGATTGAAATGCCATTTTCTCTACACAGAAGAAATCCATCTTAGATGGATTGCTGAGGTTCCTGCAATTTATCCACAGTTTTAATTAGCATTAAGAAGAAAAGAGGCTTAGATGAGCTAACTTTTCCTATTTGCTTTTCAAATTGGCACACATTAACTGGTGCAAACTGCAAGATAACAACTGTGTTGTTCTGACCCCTTTTGGATAACTATTTCCCACTTTTGCCTTAACTTAGGCACTGACTACCAGCTAAATAGTTTAGCTAATCCTCACTAGGGATGTGGTAGCTCAGTGGCCAGGACGCTGAGCTTGTCAATCGAAAGATCAGCAGTTCAGCGGTTCGAATCCCTAGTGCCACATAACGGGGTGAGCTCCCGCTACTTGTCCCAGCTTCTACCAACCTAGCAGTTAGAAAGCACATAAAAAATGTAAGTAGAAAAATAGGGACCACTTTGCTGGGAAGGTAACAGCATTCCATGCACCTTTGGCATTTAGTTATGCCGGCCACATGACCACGGAGACGTCTTCGGACAGCGCTGGCTCTTCGGCTTTGAAACGGAGATGAGCACCCCCCCCTAGAGTCATAGCACATATGTGTGAGGGAACCTTTACCTTTACTTTTAATCCTCACTAATATGTAACCCTTGCTGATGATTCTTACACTAAACAACTCTGGTGGGCAGGGAGAGTCCAACCAGCCCAACAAAAGTAACCTCTTTATAAGTGTTGTACCGTGGTGGGTGCAATATTTGGTCACCACAGTATAAAAAAGCTGTTGAGACTCTAGAAAGAGTGCAGAGAAGAGCAACAAAGATGATTAGGCCCTGGAGGTTAAAACATATAAAGAACAGTTGCAGGAACTGGGTATCAGAGGTGGTATTCAGCTAGTTCACACTGGTTTTGCAAATTTGTAGCAGCAATTTGGCCTGGGTCGCTAACCGGTAGCAACTTCTGGCTGGCCATGCCCCCCCACCCGGTCACCGGTTACCATTTGCCCCTTCCAGTTGCTTGATTGATGCTCGCTCCCTGCTTCTGGCTGCTTGACACCCACTCACACCCTATATATGTTGCCTTCACCACGCAGCCCAGATAATTGCCTCGCTAATCACCTCACTGACATCTGCTCAGCTCAGCTCACCAAAGGTAAGCAATGCATGCCACCTGCTCGCCCTTTGCCTTTGACCAGGGGCCGGGGCCCCAGGAACATGCCATTCCCCAAGGCCCTGGAGCTGCTGCTCACCTTGGCCAGGTTGGGGAATGCGCAATTCCCCAACTCCAACCTTGCCCTGGAGCTGTCACCCGCTTGCTGCCCACTCTCCCTTAAGTGCGATATGTCACCATTTACATTTTAAATTTACTGTAATTGTCTTGATGTTTTCCCTTATATATTCCTCCTTTGGCTACAATTGGCCATACTTATGTCACAATCATAACATATACCCAGATATATATGAGAAACTTTGCTGTAAGCATGGTCTGACTCTTGCTGCCTTTGAATTTACAGTCCTCTTCCAATCTTTGGGCAAAAAATTCAATCTACATGCACACATATTAAAACAGTTGTAAGTCACTCGATAAGAAAATCATGTCAATGTTTCAATACTTCTCCATACCTGCAACCTTACTATTTTTCAACATTTCATAAAATTTATGGCTTCTTTTTCATTGCTTTTCCCCCCTTGGATTCTAACAGTTACAGCAATTGTAACACCAACAGTTACAGCAAATAACACCAATATTCCATATTGTTATTAATGCTTATATTGCTGCTTTTATCTCTATTCACCACCCTTTTGTACGCACCAAGAATATGCACCAAGACAAATTCCTTGTGTGTCCAGTCACACTTGGCCAATAAAAAAAATCTATTCTATTCTAATGTATTCTATTCTATTTTGTGACATATATAATGGTCCCATAAATTGAGGTAAAAACAACAACAAAAAACAACTGCTGTTCCCTTTATCAACATGAGAAATAACTCTGGCATTCATGGAAAACAATTCAAGATTTTTAAGTCTTACTGGTTCTGTTATTTATACTTAAACTCCTAATAAGAATATTGTTGCAGCTCATGCTATGCCTCACTTGTGCCATTATTGGAAATTCTGGTTCATGTTTAAAACTACTAATCAACTACTTTAAAATTAAGGTGAACTCATTTGGTCTACAAAAATCTGGATGATCGCTAGCCGGCAAGACATTTTCTCTTACAGCCCAGATATGGTAATAGCACTATTTAAAATGCTTGGTGGTTGGTCTCAAAGCTTACTGGATATCCAGATGACTTAAAATAATGTACTTTAGGCTGTATTCCAAAGTACTACATATACCTATAAGGCTTACTTCTGTGGAGACATGCAGATTGTATCCAATTTTATTTGTTATTTAAGACAGAGCTTACTGTCTCTTACTGCAACCTTCTTGGCTTCGTTTCCTACTTCTTAATGGAAGACCAGTAAATTACTGTTTGTTAGATGTGGATCCTGATATTTATTAGAGGGGCAAATATTTTTTATTATATGCCAGTCCTGTAAACTGTTTGAATGCTGATTTGAAAAACCAAGTTAACAAACTGGCCGACAGAATTGTAAATCCATATGAAAACACCGAGATTGTTTCTGAATTCATTTCTTCCAAATCTATCCAAAGTCAGTATGATTCCAAGCTGTTGGACTTTAGACCTGAGAAACTGGAGACTACTTCCTACCTTAGAAATTGAAGGGAAGGCTTTGGAGCAATCATTTTCTGAGCAGAACTGCCTCTACTAATAGAGACAGTTTCCACATTCAGTAGTTGCAGGTAAATACAACACAGTGACAACAGCAACCCATGTAAAGTCATCTGTTGAATGTTGGTATAATTCTCAACACAATGGAGATTTGTGATCCTGCAAAATTCCAGTCATATATTCTTTCCCTGTTCAATTGCACATAGAAATCTGTCAGAGCCAAACCAGTAATTAGAAGGGCTACGATCAGACTGGTCAGAGATATAGTGGCAGAGCTAAGAGGTGATCTCCATGATCAGACAAACTGGAAATGTGTAATCAGGATGGCAATAAGTTAAAATATTTTTTTTAAAAAAAGGAATCCCACCAAAGAATAGAACTCTAAGCCTTCTTTTAGATAGGGAAAACTCCCTATTCCACTTAAAACACATTTTTGGAATTCTTAACATGATCACATCTTTGATTTAAAAAAAGCAAAAATGAATTTCTAATTCATGGAGAAGCATAATGAGATCATAAATGTGTTAATGAATGAAAATGATTTCCCAGAAATCTAATTATGATGTGTGAATTAATATTTAGTTATGTATTATTGTTTCTTAATTATTTTAGTGGTCTTTAGGAAATTATATGGTTTAAAAAGGTATTTACACCTTCCTGCTCCTACTCCATTTCTCTTATTTATTTTAATCAATGGACGTTTCTGTATATTTCCACTTCTTTAATATAACGTCAGTCGTTCTGTTTCCATACAGTCTATTGGCTGCTTGTCACAGTCACAGACAAATGCTTTCCTGCAGGCTTGAGGTGACAGAAAACTAGTCATCCTACTGAGCTGTCAAACGCTATTCTGTCTCAGTAAACAAAGCCAGGAATGGTGCTGCCCTAAGCAGGGTCTACAAGGAGGGAGTATCCCCCCCAAAAAAATATCAAGACAGCAATCAAGGTCGTATGATTGTAGCCTGGTCCCTTTGGACCTGTGTGGCTCCCCTCTACTCCTTTCGCAGCCTGCCCCAACTGTCCTTATAGTTGGAATGATGGTCACTTAAGAAAAACTAGTAGATTCCTCTGGGATCATTTGCCCTCCCACTAAGCATGGTAATAAAAAATACCCATCAGCCATTCTCTTTAACATTAGGGAGCAGCTGAGGTTTCCATCAAGGTGAGTTTTGACATGTGACTAATCCATAAGACTAGCATCATCAATGCTTACTCTGGTTTTGGAGGAGTGCATTCAAAGGAAGTCTGACTGTCAGCTACTATCAGTTGATAGGATTCTTTGGGATAGGTGTGACACTCTACTTTGAAAATAGTGCTATCCTGAAATATTGTTCAAGGTTGACTCAGCCTTCCATCCTTCTGAGGTGGGTAAAATGAGGACCCAAATTGTTGGGGGCAATAGGCTGACTCTGTAAACTTCTTAGGGAGGGTTATAAAGCATTGTAAACTGGTATCTAAGTCTAAGTGCTATTGCTATTGTTATTCAAGAAGAGCACTATTCCAGAACAGTACATTCCTTTGAACATATCTGGGCAAAACATGCTCTTCTCTCTGTGTTTTACCTGGGTCAAGCAAAATGTCAGCTCCATATTTGCTACAGCACTGGGAGTGGGAGAGGGTTTTATAAGAGAATCTGGGAGAGAGAATGGAGCCAACTTTTGGATTGCCTCTTTGATCTTATGGATCAATCCCTTCTGAATTCATACTATATACTATAAATTGAAATCAATCATCAATCAATCAATTAATCCAGATCCAGATAGAGTTGTAATCTGTGCACCAGCTGAAGATGAACAAAGCCCACCCACAGAACTGAAAATTATTTAAGGGATGGGAGGAGTGGGATTTGAAAAGTTTATTATTTTTATAGAGAGAGTTCATAATATTCTAATCTTCAAGTATTTTTCAAGTGCAGCAAAATCAGGGTCATTGTGAACTAATGTAAATTTCTACAAAAGAAAACACAGTGCAGCTATTCTTTCATTCGATTGTCAAGTATTCATCCACACACTGAGAATGTATTAGGACAAGAAATCTCCCCCAACTCTTTTGTTGTTGTCAAAAGGACAAGAAAGAAACACTTTTCCATTGTCATAAATTAAAGTTCTTCATTAGAATATAAAAGAAATTATCATCCTGGCTGTGGTGAATTAAGGTAGAGAATGTAACCGTCAGATGGTTATGAAAGGCAATGTCTCAGTATTTTCCTTAACAGATAAGATAGTTGTGATTTTCCTATATCTCTATAAATTTTACTTCCACATTGTTCACAACCATTTATTACATTATTTTAACTTCATACATATGTTACCTAATGCAGATAATAATAACAACAACAACAACAACAACAACAACAACAACAACAACAATAATAATAATAATAATAATAATAATAATAATAATAATAATAATAATAATAATAATAATAATATTTTAATTTGTATACCGCCCTTCTCCCAAAGGACTCAGGGCGGTTAACAGCCAGATAAAACAACAATCAAGACACATACAATACAATCAAGACACATACAATACAAGTTAAAAACAATGATTAAAAAACTTATTTAAATTTGGCCCAACTAATTAAAATACATTTCAAGAGCCTAAAAAACTTATAAAATTAAAAACCCATAAAATCATCTAAAAATTTTAAAATTTTAGGCCAGTCCTAAATAATCCTAGATTTACAATCATTTATCAATTATTCGAAGTTACAATGGCACTGAAAAATGTGACCATTTTTCACACTTATGACTGTTGTAGTATCCCCATGATCATATGATCAAAATTCAGATGCTTGGCAACTGACTCAAATTTATGATGGTTGCAATGTCCCAGGGTCATATGATCACCTTTAATGACCTTCTTATAAGCAAAGATTCACTTAACAAGTGTGTTATTAACTTAGCAACTGCAATTAACAACTGCAGCAAGAAAGTTGTAGAATGGAGCAATACTCACTTAACAACTGCCTTGCTTAGCAAGCAATGGAAACTTTGGTCTCAATTGTGGTCATAAGTCAAGGACTACTTGTATAATAAATGTCATTTTCTGGCACAACTTGAAGACTGAACTGCACAATTGCCTCTTTGGAACTGCAGTTTTCCTGCCTTCCTACAAAATAACTATACATGTTTTTCCCGGTTGTACTTGTAATAAAAAAAACTCTCCTTAATAGGAATTGAAAAGATGTTATATATTTAATTTATTTTTATAAAGTTATATCCTGCCATGGTAGCACAATCGTTAGAATGCAGTATGGCAAGCTAACTCTGCCCATGGCCAGAAGTTCAATCCTGATTGGCAGAAGATTGACTAAGCCTTCCATCCTTCCAAAGTAGGTAAAATGATTGTTGGGAGCAATACATTGTAAACAGCTTAGAGAATGACCATACTATGATATGGTATATAAGTCTAAGTGCTATTGCTATATCCTGCCTTTTTGCCTATAGGGCAGAAAGTTTGATTAGTAAAGTTTCTAGTAGATTTGATAGTAGAGCAGTACAAAATGTTTGAGTATGATCTCAAAAAGTAGCCTTGAACTTCAAAAATGTATATGTCACCATTTGTGACTCAATACCTGGATCTCGTTCTTGGTTTGCAACAGAGATTTTACAAGAAAAATGGGTCAGAGAAACAGATATTCCTCTTCCACTTGGAAGAGAGTGGAAAAAAATAAACCATGTGTTCTCCCTCCCTCCCTCCCTGCCTCCCTCCCTCTCCATATGTGTGCAATAAAAATCAAGTTATTACCATTCATCCAGGCATATAACATCTAGAATGGCAGTGCTCTAGTCATTGATTTAAAGACTGAATATGGCATGATGGATTTAATCTTCTTTTTCTGTTTTTGATTGTAACATTCGTTTATTTATTAGATGTATACATCCTACCTTTCATTCAGGAGCTCAGAAACCTTAACAGCTTAGAAAGGCATTTTAAATTTGCAAACCACTTGAAGGCACACAACATGACTGGCAGTATATTCATCTTTGAAACAAACAAACAAATCATAAACCCTCTTTCAACTCCTATGCGTCACATTTCTGATATGGTGTACATAGCTGGAGAGTAAACTAACCAACTCTAGGTGATTTAAAATTTCAGCAGACTCAGACCCATTTTAGTATGGTTATCCCAAGGGCTGCAGGATGGACAGGGAAGAATTCAGGCAGGTGGTATTCAACACTGTAAGAGTCCACTTTAAATGCTCATTTATATGAGTGTTATGTGGATGGTTTAGACTTAAGTCTTCTCGCTCCTTACTGGAGCTGGAAAAAGAGCTATCAATTATCTGCATTTTTAAAAAAATAAGTTAGTTGTGGTTATCACTCAGATATAATCTTAGAGCCTGTCTTCACATTCTCAGTAAGAGCATCACAAATCACAGGATCATTTTTATAGAATTCTTATGATGTTGTGTTGGTCACATACCAAATGATCCGCAGATCATTTTTCGTTGTCCCAGTTTTAAAGTGGTGTTCCCCCCCCCCCCCGCTCTTTTTTTCTAGCATAATTTTCCCCATAGACACGATCTGGGATGCTTCGATGACAACGTGACTGATAATGTAGACAGAAGCCAGTTTCTATTGGCCCTTTTAGGCTGATGCAAAACAGTCCCTGGGCATTGTTTCCATGGACAGTTCTGCCTTTGGCAATTGAAGAGTTCAATTCTTTCAAGCCAGGCTCTCCCTCTGCCTTCTGGGTCTCTGAGCTGTATGAAGTCCCTGGATCACTCTCAAGTGCAGCTGACTTAATGATGGTGCTAGAACCTGCGCAGAGCAGAAGAAAAGAGTTGATTTCCTCTCCTGCCATCTCTCTGCCTATCCACTGTTAATATCAAATTGTAAATAGGAATACATACTTTATTAATAATCAATAAAATATTGATTAGATCCTATCCTGCTTTACCAGGCAGCTGGCACCAGGCAATTGGCCAAAGCCACAAGCTATCCATCTGTCAAAACTCGCCTCCTCCTTTAACCCACTCCATGTTCAAGAGATAAACTGTGGAGTTGTTTCTCCAGCTGGCAAACAGCACTTGATGGGGAGTGAAATGAAGCCAGGAAAATCCACCGGTTGCTTTCCTTAACTTGTCCTGCATTAGAACTATAATTACCGTGCCTTGTTTCTGAGAAAGAATAGGACTTGGCTGTCAGGACAATGCATTTTATTTGGGTATACTTTTTGCTGGCCCAAAGAATGAAAGAGAACAGTTTTACATAACAGCCTGGTCTCATCCTAGAATATACAGAATAATACAATATTCAATACATAATACTGATACAAATGGGACAGATGTCTGGATGGCAAGAATTTATGCAGTCCAAGATTAGGATGTGCTGATTAAATTAAAAGTCTCCTGAATTATATAGGAGCAATGAGCCTAGAGTGATTTCTTAATTTTTTTAATAATTGATAAATACAATTAAAGATATACTGTTCATTGCTGGCATGTCTCATTTTTTGCTTCTATTACAATTTAAGACCATCTCCTGCTGCTGAACTATGAAGCTGATTTTTGCCATTATTATCTCATAATGCTATTTGTGATGTTGTGAGTATGTTGATGTACATGCCTGTTGGGGGCTGATTATCTGCAATCCTTACTATTTGAAATGCACCTAGCCTTGGTAGTTAATAAATAATGCAGCTTCTACTACTATTATAAGAAATAGCAGCTACCATTGTCATTATGTCAAGCTTTATAATTACTTGGTCTTGAATACAAATTTCACACTGCTCCAAATTCATTATATGCATACTGACCTACTTTACAAAATAAGCATAAGATTTGCTTTGGATCCCATTTCTGAGTTTAGTTGGAGATGATTTGAAAATTAATTCAGATTGGGACTAAATCAGGGCTCAATTTAGGGAAATCAAGTCCCCCTGATAATAAGCAGACAGTTATAAACAGTTTATAGATAATATTAAATATAAACTTAAATAAATATTAATATATGTTTATATTTAATAGTAAATTAAATATTGTAGCCTATGGCTATCATTAAGTGTTGTAAGTGTTGTACCTTGATGAAGGTATCTTTTCTTTTATGTACACTGAGAGCATATGCACCAAGACAAATTCCTTGTGTGTCCAATCACACTTGACCAATAAAAAATTCTATTCTATTCTAAATATTGTTAACATGTAATACACTTAAATACAGCATGTAAAAATATGTCAAGAAGGCAATCAAAGCACAATTTTTTTAATGAAATTATGATTTAGATTCTGACATTTTTTCAAAGAAATACTAGAAAGATGTTGGAAAATCTAAGTCATATTGGTCTCATTGCAAAGAAAATATGATCTGTGTGGCTAAAAAAATCTGCAAGGGATGGCAGAAATGTCTTTTCTTTGGGATATGACTGAGAGCAATGAAGTGCTGTGGATTCAGGTTAAGAAGTTTGAACTAACCCAGTCACTTTACCCCATGGTGTCTCATATATGTTGTTTAAGAGAAGGTGAAATGATAGAAAAGCCAGCCATTGTTATATAGCATAGTGGTTGTTTCAGTATAAATGCTGTAATACAATCTGTGGCTTGTAACATTTGCTGACACAAAAGAAAGAAAATCTAACTTAACAAACTTTCTTAATGCTGAACATTGGGAAATCATTGGTCACCTGATCAGGAAATCTTTCATTTCGTGAATGTCTCTTCTATCTGGATTAATTATTTCAAATTTTTTTGTTGGAAACATTTAAAATAAATATTACCTTACCATCTGGATCTAATTTTCTCTTATGCTTCGGCTTCATTTGGAGAGAGGAATGAGAATCAGATAAGACTGTTTACTATTCCTGATGTTGAGTGCTTTATCAGAATAATGAAGTAATATGAGAAGGATCATCTGAGAGATTCATTCAGTCAAATGCTCTGCGTGTTTTTATTTAGTAAAGGAGCCATTTAATGAAACATGCAAAATCCAGAAGCAGTAAAACCCAACATGAATAAAACTTTTGAGTGAAGCAAATATGATTAATCACACAAATAACAGTATGGGTGAATGACAAAATGGCCTTAAACTAAAATTTCAGGAATATACCTTGAATTGCACCTTATTGCTGACATTAGTCTCCATCTGAACTTCCACTCCAGAAAAAAAAAAAGATATATAACACCAGCTAACATTGTAGAAAACAAAAAATTCATAAATGCTCCTAAACAAACTGGTGGACATACTGTCTAATTTTCTGTTTGTTTATATTTATTTTAAAATGCTTGGCGCATTTCTTTCTTATTTATCAGTAAAACTAAAAATTAGCAAGTTCAGTACTTTCGGGTCATGCTAAGTATTGCTGGGTTACCAAAAAATGGTTCTTTCCAGATTTTCAAGTCTTGATACCTTTCTGGCATATCTTTCTTCTACTGGTTGCCAGGTGTCCGTGTTCCTAGCTGCTCAGCTTTGCTTTCTATATTCTCAGAAATCCTCCATTCTGAAAGACTTTTCCAAAATTTCCTAAAGCAACCAGATTGAAAGGATATATAAAGGATGGTACATGGTTGAATTAAAATAATTCATCTGGTGGACTCCCATTACCTTTCACTTCCATTGCCACTTTCCATGTCAAAAGCATTTTCACCCTTATCATCATCAGCATCATGAAGTCATTGCTATGGGGATTCAAAGTCCATTTAAATGAGTGCTATGTTCCACAACAATTGTTAATAATACTATCAACTATTAGGTCTGAAATGCCCCATGTCTGCCACATTCATGACTGCAAAGTGCAAAGTATTTATTAAAATCTGCTTCCTCAAGGATATTTAACATTTCTAGTCATCCCCAAGAAGCTGAAGCTCCATAGATACTTTCCGAAATCAATTGCAGTACAAAAGATCCTTCCTTAGGATCCCCTCCCCAATGGATTTGAGGGGAATCCATTGGTCCATTTGTTTGTTTTCCTGAGCTCTTGCATTCCTGCGCTTTAGCAAGATTCATAGCTGCATTAATAACTATAAGTTTTTGCCTTTGAAATTGCTGGTGGGGAACTTTTGTGAGGGAAGCTCAATTTGAATTTTTGCAAAAAAAAAAAAAGGGGGGGGGCAAGCTATAAATCCAATGATTAGCATAAGTAAATAAGTGTTACAGGACTGCGACACTAAAGGACATTATCCAAAGAGAATTGAGGAGAAATATCTTCCCAGGCTACCTACAGAAATTTGTAGTCCAGCCCAAAATTCATCGCCTGGTGTTTGTTACCTAAGTCAAGCAAGAGGTGCCATCTTCGAGAAGCTCTTTCAGCAAATAACTAATATACAAAGTTAAGACATTAAGAATTATTTCCATGCTAGACATCATGTAAGCAGAACCTTAAAAATAAGCAATTCTTGGCCATCATTGGGCACAGCTAGCAATGATGAATCCAGATTTCCAACATCACGCTGCTTCTGAGTAGACCAGCCTCTGTCTGATGCTTTTCTGGGCAGCTAAATCTTTTTGTTGGAGAAGACTCTTTTTTTTTTTTTTTTTTTTTTTATTGAAAGAGTTTTAAAAAAAACAAAAACATTTTCCCCCTTTTTTCCCCCTCCCTCCCAAAAAAAAAAAAAAACAAAACATCCCCTCCTCCCCACCCCGGCTTCCCGGGTCAATCACAAGGTAAAGTCCAATCCAAATAACCACATCCAAAGCTTTTCGTCTCCCAACCCCCTCCCCATTACATAAAATAACTTTCTAATTATTCAAAGGCAATCTGATATTTCTTAATCTGATATCTGTTTTGTAGATAATCAATCCATTTTTTCCATTCAATTAAATATCTTTCCTGCGTATTGTCTTTTAAAAACGCTGAGATTTTAGCCATCTCAGCCAAATTAATAACTTTCAATATCCATTCTTCTATTGTAGGTATCTCTTCTTCTTCCAGTATTGTCCAATCAACAATCTTGCTGCTGTTATTAAGTTCAAAATCAATTTAGTCTCAATCCCTGTACAATCCATTATAATTCCCAAAAGGAAAAATTGTGGCAGGAACTTTATCTTCTTCTTCAGTACATTTTGAATAATCCACCAAATTCTTATCCAAAAGACCTTAATTTTCTTGCAAGTCCACCAAATATGAAAATATGTAGCATCATCACAATCACACCTCCAACATTTCGCTTGGATATTAGGATACATACATGATAATTTTTTGGGATCTAAATGCCATCTATAAAACATCTTATAAAAATTTTCCTTAAATTCTGTGCTTGTGTAAACTTAACATTTCTAACCCAAATTTTCTCCCATGTTTCCAACATTATTGGTTCCTGAATATTCTGTGCCCATTTTATCATACAATCCTTTACCAAATCCTTTTCCGAATCTATTTCAAGCAACACATTATACAATCTCTTTATATGCTCCTGGGTCTGATTTCTAATTTGCTTTATTAAATTTTCCTCCCTTTGCATTATACCAATTTTTTGATCTTCTTTCCATCTAGCACTTATTTGCCCATATTGAAACCAAGTATAATTCCTCCTTCTTCATTTTAATACCTGTAATGATTTTAATTGCAATCTACCTCCTTCAGCATACAAAAGTTCTTTATATGTAATCATTTCCTGTTTCTGTTCTATATTTATATTCTCTATTGCATGTCTAGGGCTCGCCCATATAGGAATCTTATAATCTAATTTATAGGAATATTTGTTCCAGACCATAAAGAGCACTTCTCAACACATGATTCTTAAAAGCCCTATCCACTTTTTTCCATAAAATAAGTACGCATGCCATCCATATAACAAGTCATAACCTTCTATATTCAAAATTCTTTCCTCTGTTAAGTTAAACCAGTCACTTATTACTGAGAGGTTACTGCTTCATAATATAGTTTAAAATTAGGCATTCTTAAACCACCTCTTTCCCGTGAATCCTGTATTATTTTCATTTTAACCCTCGCCTTTTTACCCTGCCATATAAATTTATTAATCCCACTCTGCCAATCTTCCAAATTTTTATCCTTTTTAATTATAGGTATCATCTGGAACAGAAACAAAAATCTAGGTAACACATTCATTTTAATAGCCGCAATCCTTCCCAATAGGGATAACTGCAATTTCTTCCAGCCATTCATATCATTCTGAACTTTTTGCCATAGCAAGTCATAATTATTCTTATAAAGTTTCTTGTTCGATGAGCTAATATAGACCCCTAAATATTTAACCTTTTTTACTACCTCAAATCCTGTCATTTCCTCTAGTTTTTGTTTCTGTTGTATAGACATATTTTTAATTATCACTTTTGTTTTTTTCTGATTTATTTTAAATCCTGATACCTTTCCATATTTATCAATTACTTCCAACAAAAATCTACTTGAATTTATAGGATTCATTAACGTAACCACTACATCATCTGCAAAAGCTCTAACTTTGTACTCATATTGTCTAATCTTAATTCCTCTATTTTCATTAATTCTCGTATTTTATCTAATAATGGTTCCAGAGTCAAAACAAACAATAATGGTGATAAGGGACATCCCTGTCTTGTTCCTTTCGCAATCTTAATAACTTCTGTCAAACTACCATTTACTATAATCTGTGCTGTTTGCTCTCCATAAATCGCTTTAATTATTCTAATAAAACAGTCTCCAAATTGCATTTTCTCTATTAATTTAAATAAAAAATCCCAATGCAATCGATCAAAGGCTTTCTCTGCATCCAAAAAATAAGTGCCGCTGAAGTATTCTTCTTTCCAAATATTCCAATATATTAATAATCTGTCTAACATTATTCCTCATCTGCCTCCCTTTTATAAAACCAGATTGATCAGTATGAATTCTTTGTTGTAAAACTAACATTAATCTATTTGCTATTATTTTTACAAAATCTTATAATCATTATTTAAAAGTGAAATCGGCCTATAGTTACCAGGTTTAGAGCAGTCTTGCTCCTCTTCGGTATCAGTGAAATAAAAGATGTTTTCCATGACGGGGTATTCCCACCCTAATTGTATCTGATTAAATAATTCTTTAAGTGGGCCTAATATTTCATCCTGTGTTTTTTATAATAAGTTGCTGTAAGACCATCTGTACCAGGGTTTTCCCATTTTAATTGTTTAATTGCCTCCACTATTTCTCCAGTAGCTATCGGCCGGTTCAGCTCCTCCTCTGTTCTAATGTTAGAATATTCACCTTATAATCTTTCAAATAATCATAAATATCCCTATCCAATATTTTGTCTTTTTGCATATAGTGCAGTATAAAATTCTGAGAATGCCTTTTAATTTTATCCTGTTGATATGTCTCTTTACCTTTATATTCTATTTTTGTATGACACGTGCTTTCTGTTTCTTCCTTAAATTATATGCCAACCATCTCCCAGGTTTATTTGCATTACAAAAGTATTATGTTTAGTATATTGTATATTCGTTGCCACCTGGTCTGCCATTAACATATTAAATTGACTCTGTAATATTTTTATAGCCTCTTTAAGTTTATGATCTTGTGGGTTTTGAATTAATAACTGTTGCTTCCTTTGAATTTCTTCTTCCAAATATCTACGCTGCTTTTGTTTATTATTCCTTTGCCTGTTGTCCAAATAAATCAATATCCTCTAATAAACGCTTTGCTCGCTTCCCACACAGTTCCTATAGGTGTCCCTTTGTACATATTAAAATCAAAAAATTCTTTTAACTGTTTCTTACAATAAGTTACATTATCCTCATATCTAAACAGATTTTCATTCAACCTCCATGTTCTACCACCTTTTTTCCCTTGTAATAATTCCATCCATACTGGGCTATGGTCAGTTAAACACCTCGAAAATATCTTCGTTTTCTTCACCCTAGAAAGCAAGTCATTAGAAATTAAAATAAAATCAATGCGTGAAAAAGATTGATGCCTATCAGAAAAAAGTAAAATCTCTCTCATCTGGATTCCGTAACCTCCATATATCTCTAAACTCAAAGTCTTCCATCATTTCAAAAAGATTTTGGTAATTTTGCATGTATAGGTATCTTCTTGGAGGAAGTTCTCTTATCCTTCTTGTATCAATTACTCCATTCCAGTCTCCTAATAAAATAAACGAACTATAATCCCAGAGGGTCAACCTCTCATGTAACATTTTGTAAAACTTTTCTTGTTGCTGATTAGGTGCATAAATACCTATCAACAAAGTCTTTTTGCATCTATCACCAGTTCAATAGCAATAAATCTTCCTTGAATATCTGCCTCAATTAGCTTAGCTGGTATATCCTTCCTGATATATACAACAATTCCATGCTTCTTTTCCAAAGCTGATGCAACAAAATGGTTACCCAATTTTGAATTAATTAAATATTTTTGGTCTGATAATTTTATATGTGTCTCTTGCAAACAAATCACATCATTTTTAAATTGTTTCAAGTAGTGAAATATTTTCCTTCTTTTCTGAGCTGAGTTCAAGCCATTAACATTCCATGACAAGATTCTATTTGCCATTACTGGCCTCCTGAAGCTTTGAAGCAGACAACGGAAGCTCCTCCTCCGGTATCTTCCGTCTAGCTCCTCCCACAGCTTCCATAATGGGATCCTGACTTTACTTTGAGACTGTTGCTCTTCTTTACGCTTAAGGGCTCCTCTTGTCACCCTTTGCTCTTGTGGTTCCTCTAATACTGGCAGCAATAAAGGCTCTTGGGTCACCACGCCTTCTTGAGTCTCTTGAAGTTTTTCTATCACTTCTATTTCGACTTTCAAAACTGTAGAAAGAAAATCCTTTGCCTTTAAAACCGTGTCAATTCTATATCTCCTTCCTTGATAGAATAGTGTCAGTCCAACTGGCACCTCCCATCTGAATTGAATCTGATGTTTTTTAAGTTCTTGTGTAAAAAGCAAATTGCTTCCTGTCTCTTAACATCTTTGAAGGAATCTCTTTCAACACCTTCAACTCCTGTTCTCCAATTTTAAAGTTGTCTGATATGAAACTTGCAGAATTTGATTTCTCATAGTCCTTTTCACAAAATAAACCACAATGTCCCGAGGAAGCTTTCTCTGTCTTGCAATCCAAGAATTAACTCTATATATTTTATCAATTTGGTAAGCTACCTCTTGGGGGTCCGCTTCAATAAATTCAGCCAATGCTTCTGATATAATTTTTCTTAAGTCTTCTCCACGCTCTTCTTGCATACCACGAATTCTAAGAGCTCCTTCCATAAGTTTATATTGTAATATCACAACCTGATCTTCATTTTGATCCACTTTTTTCTGAACACCTTTCATTTCATCTTCTAAATACTTATTTGACTGAGAGATCTGTTGCATTTCCACTTCCAATCCTTCAATTTTTTTACTCAGTCCTTGAACTGCCATAAGAATATCTTCTCTTATTTTTGCATTAAAATTCTCCATCATCTCTTTTTGCCTATCTTCAGAAAGTTTTAATTGTTCTTTCAATATTTCCTCAAGACTTGGTTCAGACCCCCTTCTTCCAGAAGGCTTTAAAGGTTTAGCTGCCATTCTGTCTTCAAAAGAATCAGGAATTCAAACTTAATAACTCTCCTTCCTCCTTTCAGTATAAAAACTCCGTTTGTAACAATCCACAAGTAACGCTGCTTCATCGTACTAAAAATTTTACTTTCACTTTTAGACGCCATTTTAAAAGTCAATTAATCAAAGACAAAGAAAGGTTTCAAATTTCAAAAAGGGAGTCGGTACTTGCCGTGCTGATTCTACATCAAAGTTCGAACGCTTGTGAAATTCCCGTCTGCTTGGAATATCAATCAATTTAATAAGTTCTCTAGAGCAGAAGCAACATTCCTCTCCTTTTCCCTGATAAAAACAGGGGCGTGCTGAAGTTGGAAGGAGTGGAATTCGGTGGGGTCATAAATCCAGGAAAATTCGCTCTTAAGAGCAAACCCCCTGTCAGACCTGCCACTCTTCCACAATTCTGATAATCTCTTTCACCCAGAGATTATGCTAAGCTCAGTGAACAGTGATTTATTTTCTGTTTCACTGACTTTTACAATCTTCTAACACGGAGTGCTCTGTTTGAGCACCCAGCAGGAGGGTGACGTCACTGGAGCCTCCGGAGAAGACTCTTGAGAGTCCCTTGGACTGCAAAGAGGTCAGATCAGTGAATCCTAAAGGGAATCAACCCTGACTGTTCTTTGGAAAGACAGATACTGAAGCTGAAGCTCAAATACTTTAGCCGCTAAATGAGAAGAGAGGACTCATTGGAAAAGACCCTGGTATTGGGAAAGATTGAAAGCAAAATGAGAAGGGGACAACAGAGGATGAGATGCAGGGATGAAATCCAGCCGGTTCTGACAGGTTCTGGAGAACAGGTAGCGGAGATTTTGAGCAGTTCTGAGAGACTATAGTGGAAATTTTGAGTAGTTCGGAGAACTGGCAAATACCACCTCTTTCTGGCCCCAGGATTGGGGAGAGAATGAGAATTTTGCAGTATCCTTCCCCTGCCATGCCCACCAAGTCACGCCTACCACGCCACGTCACACCACACCACACCCACCAAGCCACGCCCACAGAACCAGTAGTAAAAAAATTTGGATTTCACCACTGATGAGACGGTTACATAGTACCATCAACACAGTGGGTATGAGTTTGGTCAGACTGAGGGTGGCACTGGACTGACAGGTGAGCCTGGCATGCTACGGTCCATGGGCTCATGAACTTCGTTGACGTAACTTAGCAACTGAACAACAATAACAAAAAAAAATCTTTCTACTTCCCTGCTCTCAAATTCCTCACATGTGAATAATAGCATTCTTGTATACGCTGAGTGAATGAAATGCCAGGTGAAGTCTTTATCACAACAGCCAAGATAAGTAACTACCTAGGGAGCACATCCCAATAGTACTGCTATTAGGCCCAGGACCTCTGTATCTGATTCTTGATTGTCCAATCGTATCAAGACAACTTTTCCAATATGTAATAGAAGTTAATAAAAATTATGCCCTTTACCACTGTTTCTGGTGCCTCATTTCCTTCTTGCAAAGATCAGGAAATAGGAGATTGGCTCATTTATGACTTGCAAGCAAAAATCCTATTATTCATTGACAAAGTACATCATTTTATGGGTCAGCTTTAGTCGTAAGAAATCCCATGGGGACATAATATTAAATAAATGTTAATGTTAAAGAGGAAAGATTCAAGGTTATGTTCCAATCAAGGTTATTTTTCTGTTACCAAATTGAAGAGGACTCTGATCTAAAAAAAACTCCACTGATATGGATTTGAGTTGTTTCAAAGTTTCAACTTTCCTCCCTATTTTTTAACACCTGCAACAAAATCCTGGAAAAAATCAGCTTTGGGCTTAAATTTTGATCAAGCCATATGATTCTATATCCCATGATTGACTTGTAATTTTTAATTAACACCCAAAAGAGAGGCTGCTTAGATAATTTAGTTCTTATTCTTGTAAATTGTGACAAAGCAAACTTTCTGCCTTAACCCTAATTAGATAATTATTTTCCTCTTCTATAGTAGCAGGCATTAGTTTCTAAGTAACTGCCAGATATTTAGTCCTCATTAATATGTAACTTCCCTAACTGATACCTAAATTAAACAACTTCAGAGGTGGAGGCAGGGAGAGAAGTTGAAGCAGTGGTGGGATTCAGCCAGTTCGCACCACTTCGGGAGAACCAGTTGTTAACTTTCAGAGTAGTTTGGCAAACTGGTTGTTGGAAGAAATCATTAGGGCAGAGAACCGGTTGTTAAATTACTTGAATCCCACCACTGGGTTGAAGGACTAGCAAAACTAGCAGAATGAAATCAACCCCTTCACTGGTTGGGATATTGTCCTCAGCACTCTTTTTTTCTATGCCCAATAATTTGGATAGATGTTACTATATTTTTGTTGCTACTAATCTTTGTAATTTTATATAGCTATTTTGAGGCAGCTTCAAAAGACTATTTTGTTGTACACAATGCAGAAGAAGAGCTGTGTGAGTCTATGACAGCAAAAATTCAAAGGAATCTGGCAGCATCTTTCAAACTAACAAATTTTATTTCAGAAGACATAAGCGTCTGTGAGCTGCATACATCTGATGAAGGGAACTGTAACTCATGAAAGCGTGTGTCTTTTAATTGAATTTGCCAATCTGAAAAAAGTGGTTACTAGACTTTCTCATTTTAGAAAATTCTGTTTGATCCCCCTCCCTTCAAGTATGGTTTATTCCCCAGCAAACCACCTTTGTGGGTTTTACCATAGCACACCTGCTATGTTCTTTATCTTTTGTTGCTGAAGCTTTGTGATGAGGAATAAAATAGCATCCATCAATTTTTGCCTGTTATGTGGATGCACAGACTCTGATCATAAAAGGTGGCACACCCAGTCCAATCTCAGATGGGTTAATGATGGCTATAAAAAGCAATTTCTAGGGCAGCATAGTAGAATGGTTTGGAAAGACTCACATGTACTAATCAATATGAGTGGCACCAATTGACAAAAGGTGCCAATTGGAAAATGAAATTGCTGCAGAACTTGCAGCATTTGTCTCTATACCACAAGCATTAGAGTGCTGATTTGTAGCTATTAAATAGGCACTCTTTGTGTCATACATCCTAGAGCAATATAGTCTTGTTCAAAGGAGTTGAAATTGGAGCTGCACTAATTAACAAGAGGAGACAATTGGTGATAAAATTGTTAGGTCCCTAATACTAAAACCTAGGTAGCAATAAGAATGACAAAACATATTTCAAGCATGAATGAGAACACATATTTCAGCTAGTCTCCATTGTCAGTTAGATCCTAACTGTGTTTTTAGAAGTTTATTTGGGTATGTTCAGGTGATCTTCAATTAATAATATTCAATTTATGTTGATTTATTGCAGTGAAGAGAACCAGTTTGGTATAATGGTTAAGAACACCAGGCTAAAAATAGGGAGAGTTCTAGCCCAGTCAAACTTTGAAGTCAGTTGGGTCATCTTGGGCCAGGCTCTGACTCTCTCCACCTTAAGAAGAAGGAGGCAAGGGCAAATCACTTCCAAAACTTGCCAAGAAGTTTCAGGGACTTGTCCAGGAACGATCAGAAATCAAACAATAGCAATAGCAATAACAACAACAACAACAATAACAACAACAGCAACAACAACACAACAACAACCTGGGTTATCAAACTTCTAAAAACTCACAGAAAATCTCTCACCTGCTGTACATGGATGACCTGAAGCTATACGGAAAATCAGAAATTGAAATTCAGTCACTGACCAATACAGTTCGAATTTTCAGCACTGATATCAGCATGGAGTTTGGCCTGGACAAATGCACCACAGTTGCACTGAAGAAAGGGAAGATCGTAGAAAATGATGGAATTGAAATGCCCAATGGACAAACCTTCAAATGCCACCAGCCCGAAGCCTACAAATACCTGGGCATATTGAAGCTGGACAATATCAAGCACAGGCAAGTGAAAAATGTGGTCAGCAAAGAATACATGCAAAGGGTCAGGAAACCTCTAAAAAGTAAACTGAATGGCAGTAACACCATCAAGGCTACAAATACCTAGGCCATACCCATTATCAGATATACTGCTGGGGTTGTAAACTGGACACAAGCAGAGCTAGACAGCCTGGATAGGAAAACAAGAAAATTGATGACCATAAACTATGCGCTGCACCCGCATAGTGACATTGACAGGCTATATTTGCCCAGAAAGGTAGGCAGCAGAGGACTTTTACAAGTGAAGCAGACAGTCGAAGAAGAGAAACATGCTCTGGCAGATTATGTGAAAGACAGTGTTGAACCAGCTTCGATGGAGGTCAACAAGAAGAAGCTGCTAAAAGTACAGCTAAAAGTACAGCAAACCAAATACCAATATAGGAAAACAGTGATGCAAACTTGAGCTGACAACTGATGTAATAAAGCAATGCATGGACAATTCCTTGAACAGATCCAAGGAAGAGTAGATAAGGAAAAGACCTGGTTATGGCTGACCAACGGAAAACTGAAGAAAGAAACAGAGGGGCTGATTCTTGTGGCCCAAGAACAAGCCATTAGAACAAATGTAATCAAAGCCAGAATAGAAAAATCTGCTGATAATCCCAAATGCAGACTCTGCAAAGAAGCAGATGAAACCATTGATTGCATACTGAGCTGTTGTAAGACAATAGCTCAGATCGACCACAAACAATGTCACAACACAGTTGCTCAGATGGTCTATTGGAACTTGTGTCACAACTACCATCTGCCTATAGCAAAGAACTGGTGGCATCATAAGCCTGAAAAAGTGATAGAAAATGAGCATGCAAAACTAATGTGGGATTTCTGAATACAGACTGACAAAGTTTTGGAACACAGTACCCCGGATATCACAATTATGGAGAAGAAAAAAGTGTGGATAGTCAACATTGCCATACCTGGTGACAGCAGAAACGGTGAGAAACAACTTGAGAAAGTCACCAGATATCAAGATTTGAGAGTCGAATTGCAGAGACTCTGGCATAAACCAGTGCAGGTGGTTCCAGTGATACTCAGCACACTGGGAGCTGTGCCTAAAGACCTAGGCAAGCACTTAAAAGCAATTGGCGCTGACAAGATCACCATTGGTCAGCTGCAGAAAGCCACCTTACTGGGATCTGCTCGCATAATTCACCGATACATCACACAGTTCTAAATGCTTGGAAAGTGTTCGACTAGTGATCTGTGATACAAAATCCAGCATAGTTATCTAGTTTGCTGTGTATACTGTCCTTTTGTGTAAATAATAATAATAATAACAACAACAACAATAATAGTGTGAAGAAGAGAAGTAACATAATAAAAACTCAGTGTAGTGGACCTCGATACAATGAATTTTAAGTACAATAGAACACGTTTCTTCAGCAGCTTACATCATTGTACAATTCACATTGTATAAGTGAAGTAATTTGCATGGCATCAGTTATGTCCTCTGCATCATTATATTTCATTACACAAATGGTGAAAATGACATCTGTTTGCATGATCAATTCATATAGATCGTGAAAAGCTCTGAAAACGGAATAGAACACCTTCTCTATTTGATAGGAAATAGCTTTATAAAGCAGAAAGAATGCATGGCAAGAGAAAAACTCTAAAGAATATAATTTTTGTAAAAAAAATAATCTTGGAGATAAGCTCATTTAGAGAAAAACACGAAGATAGAAAACTTAAATTACTTAAATTGACACATAGCAAAAAGCCTCTAGTGTGCTGTCCTCCATTAGGAAGACAAGCACCCACACACAGAGGTAATTGCCTGAATTGTAAGCCACATCCAGAAGGAAAGAGTGCTCAACCATAAGAGGAAAGAAGTGATGAAAGTCATGAAAATATCTCTCTTGTCAATAGGATACATACAGTACTATTTAGAAAGAGGAAAGTAATTCTTTTAGATTCTTTTAGAAGAAAGAATTCTTTTAGAAGAATAGTCCCATTTCTACATCTATAGACTTGTGTGGTCAATAAATACATATATGCGGAAAGCAATCGCATGCAAAGTTGAATTCCAGAAAGCGTATCTTAGTTTGCATTACAAGAAACTACCATCTTCATGTGATAACATATCAAATCTACTTCAGAAACAGGAATGCAAATATGTCAGCCTTGCAAGGTAGTCCAGACAAGAAGCTCACCTAGAAGTACTAGCTCCCATTTTTATTGTAAGGTTATATTAACAGAATCTTGCAAGGCAAAAAGTATACACCCTTGCCTTTGCAGTCCAATAAAGGAGTCCCTTTTATTTGCTATGATCTCATGCCTTCTTTGATCTAAGCTGCCTCTTATCTGATCATTGCCTAGTCTACAGCTCTTCCTTTTGCCTCCCAAGATTATTTCCACATACCATTATAAATCTGAAAGGCCACTGTATACAATGGTATGAAAAGCCACTGAGAGGGAAGGAACAACCAGTGGGCTCACACAGCCTCTTTCAATCTTAAAAAAAGAACAACAACACCCCCACCAGTAATCAAATAAGCCAAATAAGATCATCTACAAAGTGGATGAGTCAGAAGGAAATCATATCAATATGGAATTGTGCAATCCTACAGCCTTTCCTGATTGTACTTCTGGAATGGAGCTGGGATATTTAGATTTTAACAGAGTTGGAAGGGACCTTGAAGGTCTTCTAGTTCAACCCCCTGCTTAGGCAGGAAACCCTACACCACTTCAAACAAATGGTTATCCAACATCTTCTTAAAAACTTCCAGTGTTGGAGCATTTACAACTTCTGCAGGCAAGTTGTTCCACTGATTAATTGTTCTGACTGTCAGGAAATTTTCCTTAGTTCTAAGTTGCTTCTCTCCTTGATTAGTTTCCACCCATTGCTTCTTGTCCTACCCTCATTCTCCAGGTGCTTTGGAGAATAGCTTGACTCCCTCTTCTTTGTGGCAGCCCCTGAGATATCGGAACACTGCTATCATGTCACCCCTAGTCCTTCTTTTCATTAAACTAGAACCCAGTTCCTGCAACCGTTCTTCATATATTTTAGCCTCCAGTCCCCTAATCATCTTTGTTGCTCTTCTCTGCACTCTTTCTAGTCTCAACATCTTTTTTTTACATTGTGGCAACCAAAACTGAATGCAGTATGCATATGTTGTTACCTTTAAACTATTCTGCATAAAATAGCAGGGGATGCAATTGGTAGTCTCACCAGCAGTACGTCCATTCCCATTCAATGTCTCTGACTGGCAGATTGGCCAAAAAAAAAAGCCACTACCAACCAGAATGTCTGCTTGGGTGGTGTTTCCAAACTCCAAGAGATCTACTTAGTCACATATAACTTTTCATCACAGGCTTATCGACCCATTGATACTCTCTTTAACATGATATTGATATTCCTGTCATGCCAAGAAATAGAGCTATGAATTGAAGTGAAATAATATAAAGTGACACTGAAAGGGACCACTTTGTTCTTTAAATAGACAAAACCAGTGGAGATAGAACTAAAAAAAGAAGTTGGCAGGGTCCTGTTATACTTCTGTTGCTGCAGAAGTTGTTGGGCTCTCAATGTATTCACTGATATACTTTCATTTCTGTTATCAACAACACCTCTTCCCATTGTCCCACAGTATGGTTTCAACCCAACCAAATACAGTTGCAAGATCTGGTGTCTTCTGGCATCAGGAAGAGGTGGGGGCTATGCTAGGCCTGCATCAGTCATCAAAAAAAGGTTAGGATGTTAATAGCATCCTTCCCTCACCTCTGACTACCAGAGCATAGTGTGGCATTGGAAGGAAGGGAGATATTTCCAAGGATGTGGGAAGATAAGCAGTTAAGTCTTTTATGGGCCACCAAAGGATCATTATTGCATGTCACAGGTTTACTGGTAAACCCATTTACTGAGGGTTTGATTGACTGATGAAAGACCCAGATGGGAGATAAGTACTTTGAGAAGAACTCATCAGACTTCAGGATTCTACAATTATTTATTGGAGGAGTATGCAAAACCAGTGGCTGAGGTGTGCAATCTTTCTTCAGCAGGGGATTTGCCTGGAAAATTATTCTTAAGTGTGGATTGGAATTGCAGGAACCAATGGAAATGATGTCTGTGCAGCTGATAGTTCCACGAAGAAGGGTTACCTGAGCTGGGCTTCTGGCAGTGCTCACCTGTGACTCTGGAGAAACACCAAGCACGTGTCTGCTCATAACCATCTGTATGTAACAAACTGTAAAAATAAAATCAAATATTTCCCTTAATGTACTTCCAGCATGAATTTCCATAGAACAGCACCTTTCTTGCATGTGTCATCTCCCTGGAAAGGCCAAAAAGAAAGAACATTGGTTCCTTGGTGTCCAGAAATATCCTAATCTTCAAAGCAGTCATTTCAAAACATATTTTTCACATTACTTGTCAGGAAAAGCAACATTCACTTCTATTTCATAAACAACTTTATGCCCTGTTATTCAGGATTTTATTCCACTTCGCTTTTGTAACTTTGTATTCGTCTCTGCTTACCAAGAAATACAGGCTGAATTCTTGGCCTATATACAACAAATGAATAGAAGTCGACCCACCATTCAGTTAAAGAAAGTACAAGCCTTTGAAAGCTGCTGAGCTGGCACTCATTCAATTGGGTTTTGATATAGCCCACACCAAAATGAAGGGAAATAGGGGGATCATGCTTGGTTAGTAATGGAATTCCATGCTGTGGAATTTGGAGCTCGTCTAGTTAACACTCCATTTGTATTTAAGAACTAAAGCCTCCAATTTCTGTTCATATATCATCCTTTGATGGTGAATGATGGTGCGCTCTCATCTCCAGATCTCAGCCAAGTACATCACCACTCTGTCTCTTAAAATAGATATGGATTTTCTCATTTAGTCAAATATACAGCGCGATCCTGCTGTTATTAGAGAATTATGGCAGAAGGCACCATCCGTGCTTATACAGATACACACATTAAAAAAAAAGATTTGTTTTGTGTTTAAAGCATCCGTTAGACATGGTTATATAAACTGGAAGTATTGTGAATAGGAAAATGGTAAGGGCAATTCAGGTAAACGCTTTTGTGCATTGCATTGTAAGTAAATAAATAAAAGACAGGATATTGAAAGTCAGTTACCAAGAAATTGTTTAAACTTTTTTTTTTAAACACAGAGGAAATGAAGCTATTAGAATAGCTTCAAAACAAACAATAATAAAATTGGTGGGGTGGTAATCACCCAGCACATTAAAGATGGAATCTCAGCAAGCTGAGGTTCTTATTCTTTTCTTTACTTCCCCTTTTATTGCTTCGGGTTTCAAGGGAGTTTCTTGCTCTTCTGGAGGCCTCAACCTTTGTTAATTGAGGCTGTTGTAGTGTGTTTTTGATGTTGTCTCTCCATCATTTTATTCATTTATTTTTATTTGTCAATCATATATAAGATAACAGGTAAAAGTATAAACATAATTTGGATACATGAAAAGAGTAAGTAAACAGGAATATTAGGACAGGGATGGTAGGTATGCAGATGCATATATGCACGCCCTTATCTTCTAGGTCTGACTCATGTTCTTTTTCTATATGTGTTGTATGGTATGGAATTCCAAGACATCCTCTCCAGATGAGCAAATCATTTTATTTGATGTTTTTGTATGTAGTTTAAAATTGGTTCTATGCCAATTCTTTCTCTTATGATCTCATTTTTTATTTTACCTTTTCTGGTCACTGCTGCAGCTTTCCTCAAACATCTCATTTCCATGGTGATTAACTTTTTGTTTACGTTTTATTGTAAGTGTCCATGTTTGGCACTGGCAACATAGGGAATATATATATATACACCTGTTACGTATAAACTGGGTTAACAAAATCACAGATGAAGAGGTGATAAGCTGCCTGGGAAACCAAAGGGAAATCATCAAAGCCATTAAAAAGCAAAAGTTAGAATATTTTGGAGATGTGATGCGACAGCCAGAAAAATACAGCATTCTTCACTTAATCCTCCAGGGAAAGATTGAAGGCAAAGGAGGTCCAGGCAGAAGAAGAACATCATGGCTTCAAAACCTAAGGGACTGGTTTGGAGAAAACTCATCAGCATTTTTTCATGGGGCTGTTGACAAAAATAGGATTGCCAGCATGATTGCCAACGTCCAATGATGGATGTGGCACAAGAAGAAAAGAAGAAGTACATGCAGAATGAATATGCTTTGCATGAGATGCTTTTTTGTACTGATCGGTACTGCTTTACATAGTACCTAGCTATCCTAATACTTGGTTTGCCTTATATATGTTAATATATAATATATATATATATTTGCATCCATTTTACCATCTTTGGTGAATGTTTTTCTTAGATATTTGAACTTTGATACTTGAATTATGCTTGTATCCGTATTACTATGTTTAAGATTTTTATTTTCTTCTTCTGAGTGCCATTACTTATTTTCTCTTTGCTGATATTATTTGTCTTGCATTCTTGGTTGAGGGCCATAAGATATTGCAGTTTCTTAGCTGTACTTGCTATCAATGCCTGATTGCCTGCAAAGATTAGTTCATTGATATTATTTCTATTCTTGGGTTTGGCGTCTTTGCTTATGTTATCAATGCAGGTGATTGCATGCAGGTGATAATATATTACTACAGAAATCACAGCAGGCACTGGGCTGAAGTTATTAGTGATGCTACATAATGTACTGGTTGATTTTACATAGAAGTAAATCTTGCTAAATGCAATGAGGCTTCCAGATGCAGGCTGAGAAAATCTGAATGAGTATTAGAAGGCAACATAACCCTTTAAACACAGACAAGGAATTAGCTGCCCACTGATGGGGAAGTATAGAGATTGCAACAGCAGAAGGTGCTGAATCATAACATCTCATAATCATATGGTTCTTCGAGAAAGGACCAGACAAACAGGGGATGTAGGACATCTAAAAGATGGTTGAACCTCCCCCATCTGGTACATTTAAAAAGGATGTCCATCACTGCTATGCTCTTAAGAGATTCAGTGATCTTTTCAATGGATTTTCTTTTGTTTGTTTAAATTGTTAGATGAATTTGTCAGACTGAAAATCTGTTCCCAGACAGAGAACAGCCAATTTATTTTAATCTGTTCATCTCAAGAACTCTGTGCAAAATATAGTAAATAAAACTGGAAAGGAATTTAGATCACACTTCAATGTATTGCATAGAAGAAATGAAGTAATTATTTAGATATTTCTGTTATTTAACTATTAAATTTTTTGCCTTTGAATAAATGGAATGCAGTTTTTAATAAAATAAACAAGGTTTAGCAGGAGGAACAAAGCACATGTATTTTTTTTTTCAGAACAGAACAGTAAAAATATTTATTTTATTCAAAGCAAGTCAGAATGTATTTAGTCTGAGAATATGCTCACCAAATCTACTGCCATATTTAAGTATTAGTTTTTAGGTGTTTTTGTTGCAAGCAAATATCAAGCCTCTGCTACAACAGACATCCTGGTAGAACAGTTTTTAATTACTTACATATTCATAGTGTTAACATAAACTAATACTACTTATAAAAACTGTTTTCTCAATACAGGTCTGTTTAAACAATGTGCTAAATGTAAATTACTTAAATTTATGTGTTTAATTTAATTATATTAATCTAGATCCGTGACTTATTCAACCCATATTCTATCCAATGGAACAAATAACATATATTGAATTCTGACAAATTCTGAATCTAACCTGCTATCTTTATTGCTTTAAAGACAAATCAAGATAGGTTCCAACTCTTTCTAAGTTCTATAATATAATCAGCATTTATACCAACATCTTTCACAAACAAATGAGGCTTTAGACAATGCAATAATGAAACTTCCTAAATGTTTCTAGGTGAAAATCATAGTGATAAGGATTTCTAAATTAAGATCACGACTGCGCAGCTACTCCAATTTTTTAGTAAAAATTTTCTCTGCAGATGTACTGAATTATGTTCTCATTTCCCTAAATCCATCATGAAAATAGGAATTTAGGGAAAACAGATTTCTATAGCTGCAGTTTGGATCACAACTCCCTGTTTCTGTAACCAGACATAAGAAGCCCATGAAAAGACACTGAAAACAGCTCACCTACTATTTCATAGCATTGTTTTTTATCACTAGCATCTTGTGTTTCAATGAGTATTGCTCCTGCAAATAGAAAAATATGGCTTTTAGAAGTTCTGTTGCTTCCCATCATGCGACATTACTGGGACATTAGAGTTTTACCATAAATAAATCACTCAGAACAGTAACTATTGAAGTTGTATACATCATAAGTCTTCACCCGTTCCCCGGACGGCCAAGATCCTCAGAGCTTGGGCCTTCGGTTGATGTTGTGCAATGCTCGGTCCGTGGTTAATAAAGCCCCCCTGATTTGCGACCTTATTCAGGGGGAGTCCGTGGACCTCATGGGCATTACGGAGACCTGGTTGGGCACGGAAGGGGGTGTTCCCCTTGTCGAGTTGTGCCCTCCGGGTTTCCAAGCATTCCATCAACCGAGAGCCCAAGGTAGGGGTGAAGGGGTGGCGGTTGTTATTAGGGAAGGTCTAGAGCCAAGGGAGTCCACTGTACCTCAGATAGCCGGTTGTGAATCCCTCTTTGTGAGGTGGGGCCATAGGAATCAGATGGGCTTGTTGATCACGTACCTGGCTCCTTGCTGCGTGACTACAGCCCTACCCGAGTTGTTGGAGGTGCTTGCTGGAGTGGCGGTTGAGACCCCCAGACTTATGGTCATGGGGGATTTCAACCTGCCATCGACCAGCTTGTCATCGATGGCGGCCCGGGAGTTTCAGGCCTCCATGACGGACCTGATTCAAGTAATTGATGGCCCTACGCACACTGGGGGAGGCACACTGGACCTGATTTATATCTCTGGACAGTGGTTAAATGATCTGGAATTAGGAGATTTAGTAACAGAACCTGTCATGGTCAGATCATTTTCTCCTTCTCCTGGACGTTCGGACCGCCACCCACCACCGCAGGGAGACGGAACAAATGCGTAGGTTCCGTCCCAGGCGCCTGATGGACCCTGAGAGGTTCCTGACGAAGCTTGGGCCGTTTCCTGAGGATCTGGCCCACGGCACGGCTGAAGAACTAGTTGTTGCCTGGGAACAGGCCGTGGCTGGGACTTTGGACCGTGTCGTGCCTTTGCGGCCTCTGACCCGCCACAGATCTCAACCGGCCCCCTGGTTCTCCGAGGAGCTGAGGGAGATGAAACACCGGAGAAGACGCCTAGAGAGTACCTGGAGGTCCAGCCGTTCTGAAGCTGATCGGACACTAGTTAGGTCTTATTCTAAGACCTACCTAGTGGCATTGAGGGAGGCGAAGCGTTCTTATGTTTCCACCCTCATTGCATCGGCAGATAACCGCCCGGCCGCCCTGTTTCGGGTGACCCGCTCTCTCCTTCATCAGGAGGCGCGGGATGACCCTTTACAGGGACGTGCCGAGAAGTTTAGTGGTTATCTATACGATAAAATCGTTCAGCTCCGAGATGCTTTGGACCAAAATTGGGATGATCCAAGTGAGAGGGCGGAGTCGTCCTTGTCGAGTTGTGCCCTCCGGGTTTCCAAGCATTCCATCAACCGAGAGCCCAAGGTAGGGGTGAAGGGGTGGCGGTTGTTATTAGGGAAGGTCTAGAGCCAAGGGAGTCCACTGTACCTCAGATAGCCGGTTGTGAATCCCTCTTTGTGAGGTGGGGCCATAGGAATCAGATGGGCTTGTTGATCACATACCTGGCTCCTTGCTGCGTGACTACAGCCCTACCCGAGTTGTTGGAGGTGCTTGCCGGAGTGGCGGTTGAGACTCCCAGACTTATGGTCATGGGGGATTTTAACCTGCCATCGACCGGCTTGTCATCAACGGCGGTCTGGGAGTTCTAGGCCTCCATGACAGCCTTGGACCTGATTCAAGTAATTGATGGCCCTACGCACACTGGGGGAGGCACACTGGACCTGATTTATATCTCTGGACAGTGGTTAAATGATCTGGAATTAGGAGATTTAGTAACAGAACCTGTGTCATGGTCAGATCATTTTCTCCTTCGCCTGGACTTTCGGCGACCACCCACCACCGCAGGGAGACGGAACCAATGCATTGGTTCTGTCCCAGGTGTCTGATGGACCCTGAGAGGTTCCTGACGGAGTTTGGGCCGTTCCCTGAGGATCTGGCCCACGGCACGGCTGAAGAACTAGTTGTGGCCTGGGAACAGGCCGCGGCTGGGGCTTTGGACCGTGTCGTGCCTTTGCAGCCTCTGACCTGGCGTAGATCTCAACCGGCCCCTTAGTTCTCCGAGGGGCTGAGGGAGATGAAACGCCGGAGAAGACACCTAGAGAGTACCTGGAGGTCCAGCCATTCCGAAGCTGACCGGACACTAGTTAGGTCTTATTCTAAGATCTACCTAGTGGCATTGAGGGAGGCGAAGCGTTCTTACGTTTCCACCCTCATTTCCTCAGCAGATAACCGCCCAGCCGCCCTGTTTCGGGTGACCTGCTCTCTCCTTCATCAGGAGGTGCGGGATGACCCCTTACAGGGACGTGCCAAGGAGTTTAGTGGTTATCTATACGATAAAATTGTTCAGCTCCGGGATGGTTTGGACCAAAATTGGGATGATCCAAGTGAGAGGGCAGAGACGCGTCTTGTCGAGATTGTTTGAGATGAGTTTGACCCTGTGGCTCTCGAGGACGTGGACAGGTTGTTGGGGAGGCTGCACGCCACCACATGTTTACTGGACCCATGCCCTTCCTGGTTGATGCTGGCCACACAGGAGGTGACACGAGGCTGGCTCTGGGGGATTATTAATGCTTCCTTGTTAGAAGGGGTTTTCCCTGCCGCCTTGAAAGAGGCGGTAGTGAGACCCCTCCTCAAGAAGCCTTCCCTGGACCCAGCTATTTTGGGAAATTACCGTCCGGTCTCCAACCTTCGCTTTGTTGTGAAGGTTGTAGAGAGTGTGGTGGCATGGCAGCTACCCTGATACCTGGATGAAGCTGTCTATCTAGACCCATTCCAGTCCGGCTTCCGACCCGGATATAGTACGGAGACAGCTTTGGTCGCGTTGGTGGATGATTTCTGGAGGGCCAGAGACAGGGGTTGTTCCTCTTCCCTGGTCCTATTAGATCTCTCAGCGGCTTTTGATACCATCGACCATGGTATCTTGCTGCACCGGTTGGAGAGTTTGGGAGTGGGAGGCACCGTTTATCGGTGGTTCTCCTCCTATCTCTCTGACCGGTCACAGATGGTGTTGACAGGGGGGCAGAGATCGACCGCGAGGCGTCTTACTTCTGGGGTGCCACAGGGGTCGATTCTCTTGCCTCTCCTGTTCAACATCTATATGAAGCCGCTGGGCGAGATCATCAGTGGCTTTGGGGTGAGATACCAACTGTATCTCACCCCAACACTGACGACACGCAGCTGTACTTCTCCACCCCGGGCCACCCCAGCGAAGCTGTTGAAGTGCTGTCCCGGTGTTTGGAAGCCGTACGGGTCTGGATGGGGAGAAACAGGCTCAATCTCAATCCCTCCAAGATGGAGTGGCTGTGGATGGCGGCACCCCAGTACAGTCAGCTGCAGCTGCAGCTGCAGCTGACTGTTGGGGGCGAGTCACTGGCCCCAATGGAAAGGGTGCGCAACTTGGGTGTTCTCCTGGATGGACGGCTGTCGTTTGAAGATCATCTGACGGCCGTCTCCAGGAGAGCTTTTCACCAGGTTCTCCTGGTTCGCCAGTTGTGCCCCTTCCTTGACCGGGATGCCTTATGTACGGTCACTCATGCTCTTGTTACCTCTCGCTTGGATTATTGCAATGCTCTCTACATGGGGCTCCCCTTGAAGTGCACTCGGAGGCTTCAGTTAGTTCAGAATGCAGCTGCGCGGGTGATAGAGGGAGCCGCACGTGGCTCCCATGTAACACTACTCCTGTGCAGGCTGCACTGGCTGCCTGTGGTCTTTTTTTTTTTTATTTACATTTATATCTCGCCCTTCTCCGAAGACTCAGGGCGGCTTACAGTGTATAAGGCAATAGTCTCATTCTATTTGTATATTTACAAAGTCAACTTATTGGCCCCCCAACAATCTGGGTCCTCATTTTACCTACCTTATAAAGGATGGAAGGCTGAGTCAACCTTGGGCCGGGCTTGAACCTGCAGTAATTGCAGGCTGCTGTGTTTTAATAACAGGCTTCTTACAGCCTGAGCTACCACGGTCTTTTGGGTGCATTTTAAGGTTTTGGTTACTACCTTTAAAGCGCTCCATGGCTTAGGGCCTGGGTACTTACGGGACCGCCTACTGTTACCTCACGCCTCCCACCGACCCATACGCTCACACAGAGAGGGCACAGAGAGGGACTTCTCAGGGTGCCGTCCGCCAAGCAATGTCAGCTGGCGGCCCCCAGGGGAAGATCCTTCTCTGTGGGGGCTCCTACCCTCTGGAACGAACTTCCCCCTGGCTTGCGCCAATTGCCTGACCTTCGGACCTTTTGCCGCGAGCTGAAGACATATTTATTTACTCGCGCGGGGCTGGCTTAAATTTTAAATTTTAAATTTTTAGATGAATTTTAAGGGTTTTTAGATTTTAAATGTTTTAAATCTCAGCCAATTATATAATAAGTTTTTTAATTTTTGTTTTAATTGTACATTGCTATTGTTTTTATTCTGGCTGTAAACCGCCCTGAGTCCTTCGGGAGAAGGGCGGTATAAAAATCTAATAAATAAATAAATAAATAAAATAAAATAACTTATGGTTCAATTTATACAACGAATTGGAAGAGTGAGTAGATGTGATTGTTGTATCCTCTCATAAGGTCTCATAATCTCCAAAAAGGTGCCAAAGTCAGATAAATGTTGTAAATAAATTATTATTATTATTATTATTATTATTATTATTATTATTATTATTATTATTATTATTATTATTATTATTATTATTATTATTATTATAAAAGAGATCCTACATTTCTTAGCCCTTTGTTTTAATAGATTCTAGCCTCCTTTTCTGGCTTATCCTCTCTATGGTTAAATCCAGACCATCTCATTTTTCTAAATGGATGGTTAGGATTCAGGGAACAGATTACTATAGAACACTATGGTAATCCGATCTACAAATCTGATGCTGATCCAACTGGATCCAACTCTGCCATCAGTGATAGCACCAGGACCAGCTTCAAAATTGGCATAAGCCCTTTTTACAGCAAAAAAGACAAGCTTTGACACACTATATTACAAGTAATAAGGATTCAAAGTAAGTAAAGAGAAAATAAAATGCTCAGTGAAACAAAATTAAATAATATTTAATATAACTGAAAAGTAATATAGAGCAAGTAAAGAGAACAATATTCCTTGGATTGAAGAGCTGTGCACTACAATGTAAGATCTGTTCTTAAGATTTCTGGAGACAAATCAGCTAATAAAAGGAGAATGTTCTCTTCATTTGGCCTATTAATTTGGTTGGATAATACAATGGTAATATAGTAATATATGCATAACTCCTTCAGTTTCCCCTATCAGGCATGCACATAAATGTTTTAGAATTTGACTATATTTTTGCTGTTGACTTCTCTATTGACACTTTTTCTTGATTGTAGTGTCTGAATCTCAATCACATGATCATGGAGATGTTGCGAGAGAGAACCAGATATAAAGTTACTTTTCAGTTACTTTCAGTTGTTAAGCAAGAACCTGGATTGACACAAGAGGGCTCAGTATTTTATCCAATGTGTGTCAACATTTATTTTCATCAATTTTAGCTAATGTCTAAATGACAGAGCCACATGCAAGCCTCTAAAGAAATGAATCCAGATTTTAGGTGCATGAAAGAAATGCACCTAAATTTTCAGCTCCTCTGAAAACAACAAAATACCTTATACCACCAGGCTTGAAATCCTGGGTTTAGAAAACTTAGAACTCCGCCGACTCCGACATGATCTGTGTTTAACACACAGAATCATCTATTGTAATATCCTTCCTGTAAAAGACTACTTCAGTTTCAATCGCAACAATACAAGAGCAAACAATAGATTTAAACTTAATGTCAACCGCTTCAAACTTGATTGCAGAAAATATGACTTTTGTAACAGAGTTGTTAATGCTTGGAACTCACTACCTGACTCTATAGTCTCTACTCAAAACCCCAAAATCTTCAACCAAAAACTGTCTACTATTGACCTTACCCCATTCCTAAGAGGACTATAAGGGGCGTGCATAAGAGCACAAAAGTGCCTACCGTTCCTGTCCTATTGTTCTCTTCATTATAGTATTATATGCATACTTTTACTTATACTTTTACTTATATATACTTTTTCTCTCATGATGGGTTATTGTTTATGTTGATGATTGTATATACTGTTGTGACAAAAAAAAAAAAAAAAGTGGTGACCTGGGATCTGCTTAATACAAATGAAGCTGGTTTGGGTATCTTGAAAATTACAGGTTTATAAAAGAGGTGGTCAATCATCTTAGTAGCAGCAACAGTTACTACCTCTATGCCTCGGAAAACACTGAATGGGAATTCAGTTTTATAGACCCATCTCATTTGTTCTTTCAGAGAGAGTTATTTGCTCCAGGAATCAAAGATTTTTTATCTTAAGATGAGAAAACATTCTGAAACCACTTAAATGGTGGGGTGCAAAGTGGTCTCTTGGTAGTGGAAAGAAAGGCACGGAAAAAATCTAATAACTCTAATATCAAATAATTATTTCATATAATTATACTACCTATGGACAGATTTTATAATCCATAAAATGCTAGATTTCTTCTTCTTCTTCTTCTTCTTCTTCTTCTTCTTCTTCTTCTTCTTCTTCTTCTTCTTCTTCTTCTTCTTCTTCTTCTTCTTCTTCTTCTTCTTCTCCTCCTCCTCCTCCTCCTCCTCCTCCTCCTCCTCCTCCTCTATAGTCAGCATGAAAAAATGACAGTTGCAGGATAATTAAATTGTTCTTCAGCCTATTTCTGCCAGCCCATGGCTCCCAGAAATGCTAAATTTCTGGGAGCCATGGGGGAAATTGAAGTCCAAACTTTAAGTAGGTTTGGAACCAGAACATTTTTCTAAATCCTTGAATTGGTATTTATTGCAAAACTCCCTGAGTTTATTGCCTCTGTTGTTGCAAACAGAAACCACACTGTTTTCCTTCAAACATCAGTCGTGAAAGGTTTCATTAAAATGACACAACTAGTCAAACTTCCTTGGGAAATCTTATTGATACCTGCATGACTTTGAAATCCACTAAATTATAGATCTATAAGTTCACTTTCACTACACTGGCCACATTTGTCCCATGGTACAATCATTCTGCTTAAGGCATTTTGTGCTCACACCATGGGAGAAGAATGGCATTCATACGATGTTCCTATAGATCGTTATTGCCTGCAAGGGAGGAGGAGATAAGCAAGCTCCAGTTAACTGGCTGACAAAGAAAGAGAAGAATTGTAAACTCCCTCCCAATCACTGTGTTTTTAAGGCAAAGAATATGGCTGGGGAAAAAGGACCCTACAAAAGGATGCAAAAAAACATAATAGCTTTTTCTATTAGCTGAGATTTTCTACTCTACTTTTTTAAAAAAAATAGACAAGCAAATCCCAAATCCTTATCAGACAGTACATGGGTTTAACAATGGGTTGTAATGTAAAGTAATAATTTCAACCAGGCTTTACATTATGCATTTAATTTCTTGAGTCCTTAACAGATACTTTGACATTTAAAGCGAGGATTAGGAAGGAAGATCCACTCAAAAACTAGCTATTAAATGCCTGACGGAATTGGACTTTGAAGAGAGGCAGCTCCGGTCTTTAGAAATAGATACTCCTGTCACCTTAGAAGAAATAACCCTTGAGCCACTGATTCATGAGTGTGGAGAAATGACATTTTTATTCCATGATCATGATATCTCCCCTACCAGGTAAATGCTGTATATATTTTTACTCAACGATTGTAGTTGAGAGGGGTTTTGTTTTAAATACATCTGACAACTATGTAAGTGTATATATAAATTATTTGACCCAAATTTTGCACAGGTTCATGATGAAGTTCTGTTCTGCCAATTATTACACATTTAAGCACTTTTTCATTGATCCATGAGTTCAATTTACTCTCAGTAATAATATATTGCAGATGTAATGAAAAACGAAAAGATTTTATTCCCTGTACTATAGGTCCATGGTTAATATTTGTTTCTATCTCTATTTGTTACTGACAAGCTCTATGAGGTTGGCAAACTCAGGAAACAAGAATCACTTGGATTTCAGAAAAAAAATCTTCCCGGCTAGTAGGATAAAGCAACAAAATCTTGAAAGACTACCAAAGTCATTCTCCTACACAATTTATGAGTGTAATTAAGGCTGAGTTACTGTGAGTCTCTGCTTTTCTTATCCCCTGGACTCAAGAGTTTCTTCTACAGCATCCCTGTTTCCTCTCTCTCTTTTTTTAATAGAAAAGTTTTTTTATTGATTTTATTACAACAACACAATACAACACAAACATATATAACACAAACACATAATATGTGTTTTCTTTTTACATGTCAGTTTCATTCCACATACTTTCTACTTTATATATTCCCCCTTTTCCCCCTCTTTTATTATCTTTATCGTCCCTTTATATCTAGCTTTATTCATTTACAATATTTTATACATTTGTCCCTTCCTCCATAATTTATTCATATTAATTTTCCTATTCTCTAACCAATCGTACTACTTGGTCCATACTTGATAATATTCTGTCTCTTTTTTTTTAAATTTCTTTTGTTAATTTATCCATCTCTGCACAGTCCAGAATTTTCTTGATTATTTCTTCCTCTGTTGGTACCTTTTCATTTTTCCAGAACTGTGCATAGACAATCCTTGCAGCTGTAATTATGTGTAAAATCAAATATTGAATTTCTTTACTGTAGGTTCTGCTTAATATCCCTGGAAAAAACGTCTCTGGTTTCAAGTCCGCATTATGGCCACTTATCTCTTGTATCCAGTTTCTAATTCTGGACCAATATTTTTTTGCCTTCGTCCACCTGTTTCCTCTCTTAACTGTTTGTCTGCCTCCTCTGTATTTCCAAGATATGTTTCCAAGATATGTATTTCCAAGATATAAATCTCCTTTAGATTCTTTTCTGTTTTGCAACTGAGCATCTGAAAGTTGCATAAATGCAATCGTCCCCCATTTTTACGGGTAAAACAACAATCCATGAGATAAATCTGCCTCCGAGTAACCCCACAATTACCAAATGCATTCTGTAACCGGAGCGTCTATAATCACATTTATGATTCATCTCCTTCATCTCCTGAAATCAAAATATTTTTAAAAAGAAGAGCAGATGCTATAGCATCTAGCTCCAGTGAGCTCCATTATAGCCCAATGCAAATACTTTCCTGGGTTCATAACACATTCTATTCAGGGAACCCACAGAGGTAATTTGAATGGCCAATCTAAAAGTCCTGGTGGGAAATGCTTTCACCTGCAAATAGTTTCTTAGTTTTAGATATCATCCGGTTTTCTCTTGAGATCTATTTTGTTCTTTCAGTTTGACCCTAGAAAAAATCCAAGGAACAAAGCAAAAGTATGACAAGCTGTAAAATAGCACCAAGTACAATTTAGTAATTGAAACCACCACAACAAATTCATCAGTTCTGAAGGCTGAAAATGCGGCACACAGAGGCAAAAAAAATGGGGCCACAGAGGCAGTGATAGGCGGCTATGGCGATGGGTGGAATGGCGGCAATGGGTGGTGGTGATCCCCATAGCCTGATTGGCAGTATTCCAGGAGGCTCATCCAACCACCAATCAGCTGCTCGTGCTAAATCAGGCTGTGCTGAAGCTGATCAGACTGTGCTAAAGCTGACCAGGCTGTTTGCTGCAAGGAGGCAAATTGCTGGGAGGCGGAGGCAGAAGCAGATTTTTTTTCTTGTTTTCCGGAGCATCTTATAGTGCGAAAAATACAATAGATACCTCAGAATGCTCTATGTAAGGAAGTATGGGCAGATTAATAGTTACAAAATGTGAAAGCAATAAACGTACAACACGTTAAAATTTGTAGGCCAATGGCAACCAATCACCGAGGTACATAGTATAATTATGTTACATTCATATTTTAAATTTTATGACTAAGCTAAAAAGTGAGCATGCTCTCACTGTTTTAGATTTCACATTTGAATTCACATACTCGCTTAAGTATTTAATTGCTATTAGAAGAACATCTAATACTTCTAGGTATTACATGGTGATACTCCTAAAGTAAGGCTAGTTGATACCAGAGAGGCATTTTATTCAATCAGACAATTTAATTTCCCCAACCAAAATACATAAAAACCAACGCGTACCCCAAGTGAAGACAGTATTTGGAACTCTCACTCCATCTGTCCACACTTAAAATACCAATTTGATGACAGACATGGTCAATTATGGTAGTTTATTTCTGTCATAAGTGACATGTTTTCATGCAAGGATTTGCTTATAGTCACATACACCCATTGCTGAATGGTCACTGAACATTTTATCCCAAATTAAAAACAGCAATATACAACTCTGGGTTCATAAGGCATTACTTCAGCCTTAGGTGAAGGTGAGTAGTTTACTTCAGCTGCTGAGGAAAACTGCTATAGAACCCTCTCAGGCTCGAATCATGGGGAGACATGATAGAAGAGAACATTTGTTGCTCAGAATCAAAATGTGGGGTTCATGACACTCTGAGTTTAATGGTTTTCTTGCAGATGTTTCATTACCAAACTAAGTAACATCATCAGTGCGCTGACGTTCTTACATAGTTTGGTAATGAAGCCTGCAAGAAAACCAGCAAGCTCAAAGAGCATCATGGAGCCCACACTTATAAAGCACACCCAAGTTCCTGCCCTGCTACTTTGACTTTTAAACAGAAGTGTTAAGTTATTGGAAGATGTGTTCCTAAATCAGACAAGCAACCTGCAATCTATGGAGATTCTCAGTCATCCAGGTCATGGTTGTTCCAAAGGTGCTTTTTAAAGAGACCACTGTTCTTCCTTTTTTTTTTCTTTGAAGATGTTTTGCTTCTCATTCAAGAAACTTCTTGAGCTGAAAAAGCTTCTCAGGTGAAAAGCAAAATGTCTTCAAAGAAAAACCAGAAAGTTCAGTTGCCTCTTGAAAAAGCACCTTTGGGGCAAGCAGAGTGCAGCTTTTATCTAATCTCTTTTGTGTTCCATAGCACTCGGAGAGTAGGGGGAATCCACACTTTTAAAAAAAATAAGGGTGAGAAAGGGAGTGACCCACACAGAGACACAACTTCTGATCATGCCTCTGAAATCTGGCCATGTTGTTGTCAAATTTAAGATACTTCGGGGATGGAGGAGTTAAAGAGAAAGGAAATCACTTGGTTCCCCAGAGTCTTCCAGTTCCATTTTCAGCTCTTAAATTCAGACCAATATCCAAGTTTAAAAAGTTGTTTCATGCTTGGGGATAATACTGCCATTAGAATAAAGCTTTGGGGAATTCACCAGTTGCTCAGGAAATGGAGTCTCAGCTATAAGCCAATAAAATGTTGTTCCCTCCCTGCATTTAGTTTATCCCATCCTGGAATTTATTTTTCAGGCCTTAAGTGAATGTTAATAATCTTTTAGAATAATTCAGTATATTGATAAAAAGGAGGTTTTACTTAGATGTAGTATTATAACTCTTCCATTGTCAAAAATGGTATATTTGAAATAGCATTAGCACTTAGACTTCTATACCATTTCACAGCCTTAGCTAATCAGTTTACAGAGTTAGCATATTGTCCCCAACAATCTGGGTCCTCATTTTACCAATATCGGAAGGATGGAAAATTGAGTCAAACTTGAGCCGGTGAGAATCGAACTGCCAAACTGCAGGTAACTGGAAGTCATATGAAGTAGCCTGCAGTACTGCATTCTAACCACTGAGCAACCACGGTTGATCCAGATACTGGATTACACCAATATTGGAGATAAAAGTGCTACATTAGCACTTGGTTTCAGTTTATGTATGGGGGTTTTGACCAAACTATTTGACAAGGAGACAATAATGTTAATTAATATGTTAGTAATAAATTTATTAATTACGCCACTAAAAGAAGTATTTTCTTAAACAGTAATTTGTAGCCTACATTATTAGTGAAAGCCATAATGCATTTGTCTTTGATTTTGGATGTGAAAATAAAGCAAATGTTTAGTCCTAGGCATCTTGTAATCCCCCTGGTAAACAAAGCTAAAGACATCAGGATAACTAAGTTAAAAGATCAGATACAGAATTTTATTTATTTATTCATAAGATGTATTGACTACCTCAGTCTCAAGAGACTCTGGGCAATGTACAAGTGTAAAACATGCGAACACAATAATATATAATGATATATAATAAATATAATCTAAGTGAATACAAGTAATAAAAAAAAAATCCAACTATTTTGTACAAGGCTATCCACAACTGTCTGTGGAGATTCTCAGTCAGCCAGGCCATAGATGTCTCAAAGGTGCTTTTTCAAAAGGCAACTGGACTGGTTTTTGTTTTTTGGTTTTTTTCCCTGTGTTGCTTCTCACTCAAAAAGCTCCATCGGTTCTGGCGATCAGATCTGGGTGATGGAAGAATCCTTCCATCATCCTCACCATCCTATATAATAATAATAATAATAATAATAATATTTTAATTTGTATACCGCCCTTCTCCCGAAGGACTCAGGGCGGTGAACAGGCAGATAAAATATAAATACACACAATAATTTAAAAACAACCCTTAAAAAACTAATTTAAATGCCCAAAACGTTAAAAAACATACTCCCCTATAAAATAACACAATTTTAAAAACCCATCCAATAAAAATAAAAATCAGGCTAGTCCAGCCATATGAAATAAATAAGTTTTAAGTTCGCGGCGAAAGGTCCTAAGGTCAGGTAATTGTCGAAGTCCGAGGGGAAGTTCGTTCATCAGAACTGATGAAGCTTCTTGGATGAAAAACAAAGCATCTTCCGCAAGGAAAAACAGCCCAGTTTCCTCTTGAAAAAGCCCCTTTGAGGTTGTACCCAATCAGCTCCTAAAGGCTTTATGAAAGCTAAAGTTTTCATTCACCTTTAGGAACGTAGAATAATAGTGTTGGGAGGGACCTCAGAGCTCTTCTAGTCCAATCTGCTTCTCAAGCAGGAGACCATTTCAGACAAATGGTTGTCCAGTCTCTTTTCGAAAGCCTCCAGTAATGAAACATCCACATTACAGTACCCTTGCACCAAGATGTACACTCTTCTGGGTATATTCTCCAGTAGAAAATGGTATAGTTCATCCCTCCTGTTACACCACATGATAAGAAGAGATTTAGTAAGTGCCCCTGTTTGTCTGAATTGGGCTGGAAAAATCTATTTGGCAAATTCAGTAGCTACCCTGATCATGAACCATATAGGACTTTAAACTCAGCATCCATGTTATAACATCCATATTATACAACAGAATTTCAGTTCTCATTTCTAGTTCATTAAAGTTGAAATAGAAATTCTGTATCTGTTCTGTAAGTCACTGGACATTAATAATAATGTAGTGTCCCAATTTCAAATGCATTTGGTAGGAATCAATCAGTTAATGGATTTTAGAACAACTTATTATTTTAACTTTTCATTTTGAAAGCCAAAATTGGATTTTCTTACCAATGGTCCCAGTTATAAGCTTTCTCAGGCATAAATTTAAACCAATGTTCTTTTGTTATAATTCTTTTTAAAATATTTTAATTTTATTGTGGGATTCATTTTAATTACATTTTTATAATTAATTATGAGTCATTCGTGAAAATGTAATCTGTGCAGAAAATTTACATTAGTAGGGATAGACAGAAACGAATAAGAGAACTACAGGATGGATGGATGGATGGATGGATGGATGGATGGATGGATGATGGATGGATGGATGGATGATGGATAGATGGATGGATGGATGGATGGATGAATTAGTAGCTGGGTGGGTAGATGAATGAATGAATAAATGAATGAATGACAGGAGGGAGGGAGGGAGGGAGGGAGGGAGGAAGGAAGGAAGGAAGGAAGGAAGGAAGAAAGAAAGGAAGGAAATTCTTTTCCATATCTGCAATTCACTAACAAAGTTGTGGTTCAGTGTGGAAGAAACAAACTTGTTGCTAAGGTAGTACAAGAATCAGTCATTACTTTACAATTGCTATTTTCAAATTCACAAGTTAAAATTGACTTCCTGCCACTATTATTTGTAGAACACAAGACAGACAATAGGAAATATAAACTCAAATTGCTTTAGCTTAAAACGTCATGGATGGCAGCTAGATTGAAATGGTGTAATTGCCTTACTTACGTTTATCCCAACAGTGCTGAAAGTTTATTCTCTTAAGAGCCTCAGCCTTTCTTTCAACAGTGATTAGTACAACACATTTATCCCAACTTGTCTTGAAACCTATATAAGCTTTTGTCCAATTCATAGGATATAATTCTAGACTTTGATAAGCAGTGAAGATACCAATTACATAATGCTCTGTCAGTTATCAGTATATCTTTTTATTAACCAAAAAAAGGAAGAAGAGTGTATGGATAAGACTTTGGATCAAGACTTCATTCTAGCTGTTGGAGTGGTATATGCAATTTCTTTTATTTTACTTTACTTCTTTTCTTCCTCACTCCTTCTGTACCCCTATACCCATGTTCCCCAGTCCTACCTGATTCATTAAAGCAAACCCTCCTGACCGTGCTGCAGAAATAGAATAGAATAGAATAGAATAGAATAGAATAGAATAGAATAGAACAGAACAGAACAGAACAGAACAGAATAGAATAGAATAGAATAGAATAGAATAGAATAGAATAGAATAGAATAGAATAGAATTTTTTATTGGCCAAATGTGACTGGACACACAAGGATTTTGTCTTGGTGCATATTCTCTCAATGTACATAAAAGAAAAGATACGTTCGTCAAGAATCATAAGGTACAACACTTAATGATAGTCAAAGGGTACAAATAAGCAATCAGGAAACAATATCAATATAAATCATAAGGGTACAAGCAACAAAGTTACAGTCATACAGTCATAAGTGGAAGGAGATGGGTGATGGGAACGATGAGAAGATCAATAGTAGTGCAGATTTAGTAAATAGTTTGACAGTGTTGAGGGAATTATTTGTTTAGCAGAGTGATGGTGTTGGGGAAAAAGCTGTTCTTGTGTCTAGTTGTTCTGGTGTGCAGTGGTCTATAACATTGTTTTGAGGGTAGGAGTTGGAACAGTTTATGTCCAGGATGCGAGGGGTCTGTAAATATTTACACAGCTCTCTTTTTGACTCGTGCAGTATACAGGTCCTCAATGGAAGGCAGGTTGGTAGCCGGTTCAAGCCCGGCCCAAGGTTGACTCAGCCTTCCATCTTTTATAAGGTAGGTAAAATGAGGACCCAGATTGTTGGGGGGGCAATAAGTTGACTTTGTAAAAATATACAAATAGAATGAGACTATTGCCTTATACACTGTAAGCTGCCTTGAGTCTTCGGAGAAGGGCGGGATATAAATGTAAACAAAAAAATAAATAAATTGTTTTTTCTACAGTTTTAATTATCCTCTGAAGCCTGTGTCTTTCTTGTTGGGTTGCAGAACTAAACCAGACAGTTATAGAGGTGCAGATGACAGACTCAATAATTCCTCTGTAGAACTGGATCAGCAGCTCCTTGGGCAGTTTGAGCTTTCTGAGTTGGCGCAGAAAGAACATTCTTTTTCGTGCTTTTTTGATGACGTTTTTGATGTTAGCTGTCCATTTTAGATCTTGTGATATGGTAGAACCTAGAATTTGAAGGTTTCTACTATTGATACTGTGCTGTCTAGTATTTTGAGGGGTGGAAGTATGGAAGGGTTTCTCCTAAAGTCTACCACTATTTCTACATGAGTATGAAACTATGTGGTTTTGAGTGTGTTCAGTTCAGATTGTTCCGGTCATACCACGTGGCTAGTCATTCAACTTCCAATCTATATGCGGATTCATCATTGTCTTCAAAATCTCTAATTTACTTTTCCAGTTAAGGGGGGGGAAAGGAAATAAAAGGAAACACCATTTTTAAAAGAAAATGCAAATGTGATAGGACAAGTTATGCACCTGGACAGAAATATTTTGAATCCAGATCATGTTCTTCAGTGATATAATTTTGTAGAACATTTTTCATTTCAGTGCTTATTTTAAATCACATTTTAATGTGCCTAGATTTTAGAGCACTATCTTTTAGAACAGAAAGTCTCCATCTATACAAGAGTGGGAGTAAAGAGTCTATTCACAACATTTAGTGCATTTTTCTATAGTTGCCTGGCAACTATTTTACTGAAAGCATTGCAATGTACCTGTGTACACTTCAGCAAAACGTACATATATGTAATTATCAACTAAACTGAAAGGAAATCGCTTCCTAACTTAATGCTTGGTGGGCTACCTCTTGGCTCCTGATTTTAACTTCTGTGGAAGTTGATTCATATCAAATTAGACTAAACACTCTGAATAGTGGAATTTTTTTCAGGAGCACGAAGGGTTGATTTTAATATAAAACAAACATGAAATTCAGAATTGTCAAAACAGTGCTTGGAATTTCTAGGGCAGATTTTCAAACTTCCTAACTTTTCTTAATTATGTGTGTCTTATCTAGCACCCCATTTCCTTTTGCCCTCCTTGCCCATTCTGCTCACTGATTTTCAAATATTCAAGGAGGAGGCCTGAAGAGACATTTATGCCAGATGACTGCAAAATCTGATAAAGTAGGGTATGCAATCACACAAAGTGTTCCATTCATCTTCGACTGGATGTGCATTCAGCTCTTTAGTTCTCCTTGATGAAATCATGGAAGTCAGGTAGACAAAAGATTGGAAGAGAGGATTACGAGATCAGCGTAATTCTTCCTAGCTTCATCTTTGTAACCATCAAAGGCTTCTCACTGGGCAGTAGTAAACTGTGTCACCTGGTGGCTTGGTGTAATGGAAATTGGCTTAGCTGCCTTTGATCAAGAAAAGGGAAAGAAATAGACTGAATTGATCATAAAATCAAATGATGATAAATATCCGTAATTCACATGCTAGCAAAATCATGCTTAGGATCATCCAATGCTTAGGATCAAAGGAGGGCTGTACATGAAAGGGAACCACCTTTCCCAGTTTCCAGAAACCCTAAAAAGCAAGATCTATTATTGCTGATGCATGCTAATTGAGAAAGAAAAAGAATATCAAAAACAATGTCAGTATCTCCTTTATGATGGAAAGACATTCAATTATGCTGACCATGTCGAGCTGTGGAAGGTGCTTTTTAAAAAATGGGAGTTCCAAAAGATTACAATGCAAAACCAAGATATATGTCAGGAAACCAGAGTTTGGACAGAACACAGAGTGGCTCCAGGCAGGTAAAGGAGCAAGGAAAGGCTATATAGTCTCTCTTTCTTTCTTTAAGTTACATGCTGAATATGTATGGAGAGAATGTGGATTGGCAGAAGATGAGCATGGTGTTAAAACTGGACTAAGATACATCAGTAACCTGCACTATGTTAGTGATGCTATCCTGGTAGCTGGAAATGCAAAGAATCTGCAACATCTAGTAATAAAGATCAAGGAACAGAATGAAAAAAATGGGCTAAAAGTAAATATAAACTAATGGTAACAGGCACAGCAATCTGCCTTAATATTGACAAGGCAGACATTGAGATGGTAGATATTTTTGTCTGTCAGGTTCAACTATCAGCAGTAAAAGAACCAGCAGACAAGAAACAGGCCACAGACAAGCACCTAGGACAGCAATGAAGACCTTGGAAAATATATTTAGATGCTCTGGCATGTCTATCTATAATGTTCAGAATCATGTAATCCCTGCGACACAGTATGAAAATGAAAGTTGAACTTTGAAGTAGCAGGGTAAGAAGAATATTGATGCTTTTGAACTTTGATATTGGAGAGTATTCTTGAGGTTACCATGGATTAGCAACCTAGAATTAAGAAGAAATTTCCTGACAGTTAGGAACAATTAACCAGGAGAACAACTTTCCTCCAGAAGTTGTGAATGCTCCAACACTGGAAGTTTTTAAGAAGAGATTGGACAACCATTTGTCTGAAATGATATAGGGTTTCCTGCCTGAGCAGGGGGTTGGACTAGAAGACCTCCAAGGTCCCTTCCAACTCTGTTAGTCTAGTCTAGTCTAGTCTAGTCTAGTCTACCCGTCCTACCCTCCCCTCCCCTCCCCTCCTCTACTCTACCCTACCCTACCCTACCTTACTCTACTCTACTCTACTCTACTCTACTCTACTCTACTCTAGATACTACTCTACTCTGGATACTGTTGTTATTGTTGATTAACAATTAATCCAGAGTTCTCACTTGAGTTTCAAATTACCAGGCTCAAATTACCATATTTTGTAAGCATTATGAAAAGACCCATCTTCCTTGAGAAGCTCAATAATGCTGGGTAAGGTTTGGAAGGAAAGAGAAGTGGCGGACTGCCAGCAATAATGTGAATAGTCTTGATTAAGAGAAGTGAGGGGCATGCTACTGGGAGAGTTTAAGAGCCAGATTGGGGATAGTCTATCTACTGTATGAAGTTGTGATTATTGAGTTAATGTCAATTTAGTAGCAGATAACCAGTGGTCAAGAAAAAGGATCAGGACAAACAAGCACACAAAACCTGTCTCAATCACCTTATCTGAAGGAGGGAACAAACCATCTAATGGCAGTGTAGTGTTGGCCCTTGCTTCCAAGATCATTAATGGCAAGGTGTTGAGTCTGGCTAATGAAAATGCTCTTCTGTGCAGGACACAAAGGATATTATAAAAGTAATAAAAAGTCTACAACAGAGACTACTGGTGTAATAATAAAGGCTTTGCTCCTATGTTTCTACAGGGCCAGATTAAGCACTTGCTGTTTAATGTCTGGGATGGCTCTCTGAGGCCCCAACATCATAAAAAATTAAGCTGATAGGGCACAGTAAATCAACTCCAAGGCTATGCTTTCTTAGTGGAAGAACGAAACTTATTGGCTGGGATTAAGTGGGGCAAAGAACCATCCAAAGAGACTAATTTTAGCCAATACTTTAGTCAGCAGGATTTCATATGAGCCCTTACAAAGGCAAGGCTGAGGTCCAACCAGAGAACAGCATTAAGAATCCAATGGGAAAATGCAGCATGACATGTAAAAACTCAGGCTGTGTTGCTTCCAATACTTTTCTGCCTTTATAAGCGGAAAACCGAGCTCCATAAAGCTCAGCAGTTTAGCTGGAATAATTTCACTGCAAAATTGTTGCCACTGCAGTTAGCAAATCGAATAACAGCATTAGAAACCCTCTGAGCTTGAGATATGATTTCTTTTCTTTCCTTCTTCTAAGTAGAATTATTTTGTTATATTCTTCTAAGCAGCAAACACCAGGATTTTAAAGTCCTTGACTTGTTCAGTGTGGGTATCATTTATTTTCCAGGAGTAAAGGCAGTTAGCATGCCTCTCGGTGAATAAGATGACTTTTGTTTCAGAATAATTTATATCCCATTTTTCTTTGCCACCAACCTCTGTTCCGGGTTGCAGAGTCTCCTGAAGGCTGGCCTGTGTCAAGGATAAAATGACTGCATCACAGCACAGAGAAGAATGGATATGGCTTTATTGGCCGACATTGGAGGAAAAGAAAACCCCCTCTCTTAATAACTCCATTATTAACAGAAAGTTAAAACCTGCATTGAAATAAAATTTAAAGAGGAAATTTTGAACCATTGTTTAGCTACTTCTGAGATGGGAATCAAAGCAGAAATGTCACATCTAAACTAGTGTAGTTATTTCCATGTAGTGTCATTATCAGCTACAGTAATAGTTGCCCAGAACCCCTAACTCTGGACCCTGAATCAAAAACAGCCTTCAAATCAATCAATGTGGGAAAAGAATGCAACACAGATGTCTACAATCCTTTTCCACCAGGTGATGCAATTGAATGAATTGATCAAAGGTTGGTTTCTGGACCTGAAACCAGCTTGTACTCAGCTAATACCCGACTTGAATTAGCAGACTTGTAGGGTTCCATACAGGAGGCTGGTGTACAAGTAGCAATAGACTTATACCGCTTCACCATGCTTTACAGCCCTTTCTAAGCGGTTTACAGTGTCAGCATATTTTCCCCGACAATCTGGATATCCATTTTACCAGACTTGGAAGGATGGAAGGCAGAGTCAACCTTGAGCCAGTCAAGACTGAACCCCTTGCAGTTAGCAGATTTAGTCTGCAATACAGCATTCTAACCACTGAGCCACGATGGCTTGTCCTATGGTATCTACTGATTTGTAAAGGCTAAGGTGTCAAAAATTGGACCAATCTTACCAGGCTTCTTCTAAATTGGCACAATGACATACCTATTTATTATGACATACACACATGTTCATTTTTATTTATTATTGAACTTCTACCTTGCCTTACTGTTTCTTCATCACCTAAAATGACAGAAAACATGACAGAAAAAGAATACAAAACCTAAAACATTATCAACACAATTAAAATCAGAATTAAAATGAACCATTGGAATGAATTAATTGTCAAGAGCATGGAAGAAGATTCAGCATCATCTGGAAAACTTTGGATAGACAAGTGCATGTCCTTTGAGAGAACATTCTTTAGCTTGGAAACCAGGCAGAAGGCCCTTTTCTATGTACTAGACTGATGAATTTCTGGAAGTAGGGCTACTCTAAAGAAAGAGATTGTTTGATAGCCAGAGAAGCAGTTCTGCTGCAAGTCATTTTCCAAGATCCATCATGCTAACTCCAAGGTCTTCCACACTGATGTAGCCATGTAGCAATAGCAATAGCACTTAGACATATACATGTATGCCGCTTCACAGTGCTTTGCAGCCCTCTCTGTAAGCGGTTTACAGAGTCAACATATTGCCCCCAACAATCTGAATCTTCATTTTACCGACCTCGAAAGGATGGAAGGCTGAGTCAACCTTGAGCCTGGTGAGATACGATTTGCCAAACTGCTGGCAGCCAGTGATCAGCAGAAGTAGCCTGTAGTACTGCACTCTAACCAGTGTGCCACTTCAGGTCTTGTAAATATATCTTTAATAGGTAAAGAGAAATGACTAGCACAATCGTGCTAGTCCTTTCTGGATACTCAGTCCTTAAAACAAACAAAAGTCTCCAAGTCTCTAAAGTGGCATACAGTCTTTGCCTCCATCCAAAAGTTCTTCCACTGGGAAGATTCTTTTGGGATGAGGTTCTGCCTCAGGGTCCTTGCCCCATTTCTGATAGCTGCCTAACTCAGGCCATGCCCCAAGCTCTGCTCTTAAGCAGTGTTGCTTCTGAGTACTTCATCTAGGCCAAGCCTTAGGCAAACAAATCCCACCATGATATTCTGTTTACCATAGCTTCTGGTCCTGACTGTTGACAGATAGCCCTTTTGCCTGCCTGTAATAGTTGTAGATTTACTATATTTCCTACCATTTCCTATCTGTTTACAATTTGTTTATCTCCTTTTCTTCTACATACCCACAAACACTCTCTTAACATTCATGTTTGTAAGTTAAGGACTTGATTGGGGTGAGGTTGCCCCTGGACATTGACATGTCCCTTAAATCGCCAAGATTTTACAGTATTGTAGCATCCCCAAGATTCTACAGCATTACCTTACTTTCATTTTCTGCTCATATCCTTTTATTTGCTCCTCAACAGCTAATATTTTAAATTCCATACAAAAGGCAATTGGCAGGCAGTGCAGCATGGTCACCATACAAAATCCATACTTTGCATGATCTAGCTGCTCACTGCGCCTTTTTGCATTCATTACCATCTCCACACACTTTTCAAAGGTATCTCCATGTAGACTGCATTTTTGATAGGCAAATGGGATATAACCAATGAGTTCTGCTTGCTCTGGAAGATCATAAATTGTACCAATGTTTCTGTTGGTTGTTGTTTTTTGTTTGTTTGTTTCATTTGCAGATCTGGCTTGGGACCTCCAACCACACTCAAACTGTGAACCTGCTCCATCTAGGAGAAAATATCTCCTCCATTCAAAGCAAGGTGCATCTCAATTCTTTAACCCAACATTGTTCTTACCGGCAGTGCTTCTGTTTTCCTGGGATTTAGTTTTAGTTTGTTTTCCTTTATCCAGACTATTAATAAGATTTGGCAACATTCAAGAACAAACTAATTGCTTCTTTGGGATCAAAGGTAAAGCGCAACAGAAGAGAGCGGAGAATGCTATCAACATATGAGGGCACCTCACTGGCAAAGCTCTGAATGACCTGCTCTAATAATTTTATGTAGATCTTGAATAACAGAAGGACAAAGTAAAGTTCTGCAGACTACCATCATTCAGAGACCTAAAGGTCCAGCACCATTTTCTGAACACATTCTAGCAGAAATAATTGGAATCTTCACTAAATGTTCCTCCCAAGACCCAACACAGAAAGATAACTGATGGTAACATAACATAACATAACAACAGAGTTGGAAGGGACCTTGGAGGCCTTCTAGTCCAACCCCCTGCCCAGGCAGGAAACCCTACACCATCTCAGTCAGATGGTTATCCAACATTTTCTTAAAAATTTCCAGTGTTGGAGCATTCACAACTTCTGAAGGCAAGTCGTTCCACTTATTAATTTTTCTAACTGTCAGGAAATTTCTCCTTAGTTCTAAGTTGCTTCTTTCTTTGATCAGTTTCCACCCATTGCTTCTTGTTCTACCCTCAGGTGCTTTGGAGAACAGCCCGACTCCCTCTTCTTTGTGGCAGCCCCTGAGATATTGGAACACAGCTATCATGTCTCCCTAGTCCTTCTTTTGTTAAACTAGACATACCCAGTTCCTGCAACCGTTCTTCATATGTTTTAGCCTCCAGTCCCTAATCATCTTTGTTGCTCTTCTGCACTCTTTCTAGAGTCTCAACATCTTTTTACATCGTGACCAAAACTGGATGCAATATTCCAAGTGTGGCCTTACCAAGGCATTATAAAGTGGTACTAACACTTCACGTGATCTTGATTCTATCCCTCTGTTTATGCAGCCCAGAACTGTGTTGGCTTTTTTAACAGCTGCTCCACACTGCTGGCTCATATCTAAATGGTTATCCACTAGGACTCCAAGATCCCTCTCACAGGTACTACTATTGAGCAAGGTACCACATATACGGTACTGGTGCATTTTGTTTTTTTTGGCCTAAATGTAGAACCTTACTTTTTTCACTGTTGAATTTCATTTTGTTAGATAGCGCCCAATGTTCAAGTCTGTCAAGATCTTTCTGTAACTTGAGCCTATCTTCTGGAATGTTGGCTATTCCTGCCAGCTTGGTGTCATCTGCAAATTTGATGAGTTCCCCATCTATCCCCTCGTCCAAGTCATTGATGAAGATGTTGAAGACTACTGGGCCTAAAACAGAGCCTTGGGGTACTCCACTGCATACTTCCCTCCATGTGGATGTAGTTCCGTTGAGGACTACACGTTGAGTGTGGTTGGTCAGCCAGTTACAAATCCATCTGGTGGTGGTGCTGTCTAACCCACATTTTTCTACTTTATCTAGTAGTAGGTTATGGTCTACTTTATCAAATGCTTTACTGAAGTCCAAGTAAATTATATCGACAGCATTACTCTGGTCTACTAATTTTGTCATTTTGTCAAAGAATGCTATAAGATTAGTCTGGCATGATCTGTTTTTGACAAACCCATGTTGGCTTTTGGTTATTACTTTGTTTGCTTCTAGGTGTTTGGTGATTCGTTGCTTGATTATCTTTTCCATAATCTTCCCCGGTATTGAGGTCAGGCTGATAGGTCTGTAGTTTCCTGGATCTGTTTTTTTCCTTTTTTGAAGATGGGAACTACATCAGCTCTTTTTCAATCCTCTGGCAGCTTCCCTGTGCTCCAGCATCTTTGAAAGATATAGTTCAGTGGTTCTGAGATCTTTTCTGCCAGTTCCTTCAGAACCTTGGGGTGTAATCCATCCGGTCCTGGTGATTTGAACTCGTCTAGGGTAGACAGGTGTTCATTTAACATGTTCTTCCATATTTTAACTTGTGTTCCTAATCTGTTTTTTGTGGTGCTGTTTTTGATAGGTTGGATTGTTTTTTTCCTTTTGTGTAAAGACAGATGCAAAAAATGAGTTAAGTAGATCTGCTTTCTCCCTGTTGCTTGTCATCTTCTTGCCACTTTCTCCCAGCAATGGGCCAATTGTTTCCTTGACTTTTTTCTTGTTTTTAACATGTTGGAAGAAGCTTTTTTTGTTATTTTTTACTTTTGTCGCTAGCCTTTGTTCATTCTGAGCCTTAGCTTTCCTCACTTCATCTTTACAGGCTCGGGCTATTTGCTGATATTCTGCCTTAGTTATTTGCCCCTCTTTCCACTTTTTATATTTGTCCTTTTTGTCTTTCAATTTGTCAGATAGTTCTTTATGCATCCATGCTGGTTTCTTTTGAGATCTATTATTTTATATATACCAACTGGTATCATCAGTTGGTACCAAAACTGATGATACCATCAGTTATCTTTCTGTGATATCTATCTACCAAGAACCATTGAGCTGTCCAAGAGAACTTGCTTGGTTGCATTCCCATTTAAGTTCCAGTAAAGGTCATCTACCATGACTTTCTACTTCCAGTGAAGATCATCTACTATGATAACCCAAAGCTATCTCAGTACCATATCCGTCATAAAATCCTGATTCTGGTGTGGGATCAGAAAATCAGTCAGATGCCATCAAGGCTCTCCCCCCCCCACCTCTCTCCATGTGTAGCGTGCATGCTAACCAACTTGCCAACCAACTTACTGGAATACTAGAAATGCCTATAAATAGAAAAATCTACTGATTTAATGAAGGATTTTTTCACTGAAGGACTCGTAGCAACTTCCATAAAGCATGCAAAAACACATTTTCTGGTCAAGGAGACAGTTTTCTATATCCATAAATCTAGTCCCAGCCTGGTTGATTTAATCAGCTATAAGAGGCAAGTGTGAAACAAATATGTGGTGGCCTTCATCCTTCTACTCACCTTATCCATATTTCTACAGTTCTACAAACTGAACTGAATTCATATGGACTTAACAAGTTTATCAAGGTTATCTCTTTATGACCTGCCCCAAAACTGTTTCCCAAATCAAGCCAAATCCTTTCCACTTTGCCTGCAAAAACAACAACAACTATGATTTTTGCTTTCATAGTCAGCCCTGTAAATTCTGGCTCCACTCCATCCAGTTTCAGACAATATGGAAAAACATCCTTGGCCTGTTCTGTGTAAATGCAATAGATACAGAACAATGGCTCTCTGTGCTGCACAAACTGCCATTGAGTGGGATTTAAATTTATCCTTCGTGGTTGAATTCATCATGAGTGTGCCTTCATTTACACTAAGCCCCTTAATTATCTCCTTCATTGTTTCAGCAATCAGATGAACCAAAGTGCTGAATGAGGACTTTATTAGATGGAATGGACCACTTTGGAGCAATAATATGAAATCTTCAGACCATCTCCATATACCACAGACCAGGCAGAACTTCAATAATCTTGCCTATAGACAAAGTGGGAAATTCTTCAAGATGATTCAGAAGTCCACCGAGATCCCTTTTTTTATTTTATTTTAATTACAGAGGTTTAAAGCAGTTATTCAAAAACTCATAACTAATCTTCACAATAAGTAGATGATAGCACTTAGCAATAGCACTTAGGCCTATATACAGCTTCACATTGCTTTTAGCCCTCTCTAAACAGTTTACAGAATCAGCATATTGCCCCCAACAATCTAGGTCCTCATTTTACTGACCTTGGAAGGATGGAAGGCTGAGTCAACCTTGAGCCTGGTGAGATTCGAACTGCCAAATTGCAGGCAGCCAGCAGTCAGCAGAAGTAGCCTGCAATACTGCACTCTAACCACACCCCGCAGTGAGATAGATAGATAGATAGATAGATAGATAGATAGATAGATAGATAGATAGATAGATAGATAGATAGATAGATAGATATAGATGATATGGAGGGAGGGAGGGAGGGATAGACAATGACAAAAAAAGACAGGTGATAGATAAATGTACATGTGTATGTGTGTGTGCATGTACAGCATGTATATGTATCTATATGCACGTAGGTATATACATATACATATCTATGTGGTTTGTTCCCTGTCCTCTTTCTTTGAAACCCCTTTGTTGTCTTTTATCCAGTTCTAGTATAGGTTTAACTATAGTATAGGTTTATCTATATTCTTTTTAAATTTTTCACTCCCAATTTGTAAACCAACTCTACATTTCTTCTCTCCATGTATGATTTGATCACCATACTTTCTATTATTTCAAGTCCACCCTTTAATTTTATTCCATTCTGCTAGTATTTTGTTTTTGTTTTGTCTTTATGCTCTGCTCAGTTGCCTGTATTCTGATGCCAGCAGAGTGCAAATAATTTATCTTCCTTTTCAGGTCAGACGAACTATTTGAGAGTAAGACAGAGCTTGTAAAATGTGAAATGGCAAAGAGATGTATTATTCATTAGCAATGAACTTGGATGGAAAAAAAGTGCTGTGTGCAGAACGATTAATGACAAATGTTCATGGTAGTATAAATAATGAGAGATACAGAAGAGAAGGTAATTCACAAATGGAAAATGGTGGGAATTTGTAAAGCTCTTAAACAAGACAGCAAACATTTCATTTTAGTCCCTTTAATTTATTGTTTTTATCCTTACCGGCCTGAATGCAAGATAAAGTAATACAGAAACCAGATGCAAAATGCTAACAATGAGCACAAAAATTAATAACACTGAATTATTTAACACAAAAGAGAAAAGTTGTTTTAAAGTAATGGAAGTGAAATGCCAATAGAAAAGCAAGTCCATCAGTTTCACCTGGAAAAAGCACAAAAAGATCTTCAATTTTTCCTGATCTGCAAATTCCAGAAACTAACTACTCAGCCCTTTGCAGTAATATCTGTTCAAACAAAATAGATTTCTCTATGAGCACAGTCTTCTTCTGAGTTAGTTTATTTATTTATTTATTTATTTATTTATTTATTTATTTATTTATTTTGTCACAACATCATATAAAAAGATTATATAGTATATAAACATATATATGAGTAAATATTGGGAGGTATAAGCATCTGTATATATATAGGAAGAAGAAAAGAAAAACAATAGGACAGGAACAGTAGGCACGTTTTGTGCGCTTATGCACGCCCCTTATGGGTTCTTAGGAATGGGGTGAGGTCAATAGTGGAAAGTTTTTGGTTAAAGCTTTTAGGATTGTGGGAAGAGATCACAGAGTCAGGTAAAGTATTCCAAGCACTGATGATTCTGTTACAGAAGTCATATTTTCTGCAATCTAGATTAAAGCGGTTGACATTAAGTTTAAATCTGTTGGTTGCTCTTGTATTATTGCAGTTAAAGCTGAAGTAGTCTTTGACAGGAAGGACATTACAATAGATGATTCTGTGAGTTCAACAATTCCTAAACTCCCAAGCTACAAGTTATAATTATCCAGAAATCTTAATTTCATAAAAAAAAGTTGAGGATTACTTCTTCCTTAATCAGCTCATCAATCAGCCTGTATTTGTCTCTCTGTGTGTAAAGCAGGACACTCAAAATTTTCTATCTCTCTGTAAACATTTATTGATTCATTAAATAATCAAGCCTGAGTAACAAGATGCAGATGCAAAATCAAAACAATATTGCATTTTATTTTCCAAAACTCAAAATAAGCTTTTTTGGTAAAATCCATCTATAATCCCAACTAAGCCTGAAAAAGAAGTATCAGTGACCTGATTCAATATAAATATACATACCCAACCACAACAGTCTTCCCCCCCTTTGAAATGAGCAATATTATGCAGAGTGCAGAAAAGGTGTAAGAAATTTTAAGCCAAAGAGATTAAGAAATAAGTTTTTAAAAAAGAAAATACATCAAATTTTAGTTTATGCAAGCATCTGAATATATCTCTCTATATCCCCTCCTTGAAAATTATCCTTACAAACACCCTGTTCATACATCACTTTGAATACTGCCTTTTGTTCGTTAAATTTATTTCTCTGCTTTCTTATCTCTCTCTCTCTCATCAATGTCATCCAACCATGACTGTCTCAGTGTTCCCCTTCCTCTCAATTCATTCACTCTTCAGTCATTTATTTGTTTTATTTATTTATCCAATTTATATGGCTGCCCATCTCACACAAGTTGATTGTCAGTGGCATACAATAACAACAACAGCTAAAACGTATTATAAAACCACTTAAAACACTTAAATATTCAAACATAAATAAAAACGATATTTTCGTATGCTAAAAATCAATATACTTCTTTTCTATTGGTCACTCATTTTTGTATTCAATCCATATTCTTCTTGATCCTCTCTCTTCTTATTTTACACTCTTACTTAATTATTGTATTCTCATTCCATGCACTGTTTTATCTAATATACTAAGTCTCCCTTTCATGTAATGGCAGAAGAATGCTTTTATACAGTCATATTTTCATTTTTTTAATCAAACATTCCTTCTGTCCAACAGCGCATACTATCCACTATCTTTTTACCAGTATCAGCATGTCTTAAGATGTCTCCATTCATTTCCCATCTTTTGTAAACCATTCTATCAAAGTTCATAAATTCATCTTCTTACTTCATTTTTCACAATTTATATATCTAGCTGGCAATCATTCAATCCTTTTTCCTGTCAAGCACATCTACCTGGGTCTTTGATATTTGCATTTACATTTTCAGATTCACATTATTTGTTGAATTGTTCAGTCTTTGCAACATTCATTGAAAAAGTCCATATGTATTAAAAGTCCAGCCTAACATACCATTAATGACAAGACAAATGTGTTATACATTTATTAATATGTCTGCAGAGAGGAGTGGCATGGTGGCCTAGAGGTGAAGATGCTTGCCTCCCACACAAAAATTTGAGAGTTCAATCCTAGGCCATGGCAGATGTTTCTCTATCAGGGGTCCAAGAGAAAATATCTGCTGTGAACTCCACATAGGCATCAGGAAGGGCATCTGGCCAGTAAACATTCAGCTCCATTCAGTCACCCCAAATAAAAGGATTACAGGATCATAAAAAGAAAAAAAATGTATCTGCAGAGATATACTAGCTACGCTCAACTTTCATAGAAAATATATAGAAGTAAGAGAGACGTAAGCACAAATGCAAAGGTTTCTAATTACTAAGGCAATTTCCCCAATACACTTTGGTGTAGTAGTTAAGGACCAGGCTAGAAAGTGTCAGACTGTGAGTTCAAGTCCAACCTTAGGCATGAAAGCCATCTGGATGACTTTGGCCAGTCATTCTCAGTCCAGTATACTTCACAGGGTTGCTTCCTCTTCCTAAAATAGGAAGAGGAAGATATGTTGGATATTTTCACCCCTTAAATTATTTGTAAAAATAAGAAAAGCAGAAAATAAATAGATAAATAAATAAAATAATAACCTAAGCACTGTAAACAAATATTAGCAGATGATTGAGAAGTCAACTAGGCAAATTAAAATGAAGGTTTTTTATAAAACATATACTGTTGCTTGGAAAAGTAACTGGGTTCAAAGAGAAAATAATTTTCTTTAGAAATTGCTAAAATATTAAACTGATTTAAAATAAACTATTTGAATACCAAAGCTGTTAATACAAAATTTAATAAATAATTTATAAACATTTGTCTTTGCTTGGGAGTGGGAATGAACAAATAAGTAGATATTTGTATTTGTGAAAATATTGTTTCATGTCAAGATTAACTCTGCTCAGGATATAAATGAAATAGTCTTGTTTTTTATTATTTGTAAAGAGTAGTTTCATAAATATAATTACTTAGAAGGAAAAAAAATCCACAGATGCGCTGTAAAATGGATTTTATTATTTTTCGGGGTTGACCTGATACCTCTATATCTTCTTTTCCTATATAGTGAGTTTCCTGAATGAAACTCAGTCTTAGAACAGAATTGATTTCCTGAGGACAATAAAATCAAATTAGATGCCATGATCCTCAATAAATTGATGCTTCATCAGGTGGTGTTCTGCAGTACTTAAGTAGACTCTAACCCTTGGAGAATTCCAAAGAAGCTATGAGCTGCACAAAATAGTCTCCTTGCTTTGAAGATTTCCACTTCAATCTAATCAGCAGCGTGATCAGGAGCAGTTATTATGACACCGCAATATTGCAAGACAGTTTAACACATTATAGTGCTGGAGAATTTGTTTTGATATTGAACAACTTCTAGACCTTTGGACATTAACTAAATTATTGAAGGCATGTTTAAAATACAATCCCCGCATACGTATTCTATAAAATCAATATAGACTCGCTATATTGACAGCAGGGTTCCCCATCCTTAAAGTCAATGTATCTTGTTTGAAAACACCGCCTTATCTTCTCAGCTTTAAAGAAATTCAACAAAATCCTGAATTATTTACATAACACTTGTGCCTTCCTTTGAGGATGAAAAGCTCAAGTGAGTAAATCTTTCAAACCAAGTATTGACAACTCAGATGAAAAGGTATTCTGAAGTTAGTCATAAAGCCCACTGTTTGAGTTGAGAATAATCAATATCTCTTTTTTATTCATGGCATTATGCTTACTTCCATTAGATTCTTGTATTTATTTTTATATCCCCAGTATGTTATAAGCCTGCTGATGAGAGCAATGCTTTGCCAAGTTCATGAGTCTTTGGACTTAAGAGAAGCCTTTCAAATGATAAACTGGGTTTGCTGTCTGGAGATGGCAGATATAATTGATCATATTCTGGTAAGAACAGAGCACTGTGAAGATCAATCTATCCCACTACAAATTTTCTGTTTCTTTATTAGTGATAAATGTATCCATACATTCTGGGGCACAAGGACAGTATTTCACTGAAGATAACCGATGTAGTTTCGTTTTGATTTAATGTATGGGTAGTATATCAGTTCCTCTTAAGTGTCCATTGCAGGGGTAGGGGCCAAAGTAAGGCAAATGACAAAAAAAAAATGTACTGCAACATTGTGATTCATATTCTGACCATTTAGGGCTTACATTATAATGTGACAACCAAGTCTGTAAGGAGGGAGGTTTATCATTTTCACACAACTCTCAGCTTTCTTCTGAAGCCCTTGGAGTTCTTCACAACTTCCTAATTTATTAATTTATTCTATAGCCCAACTGAGCCCAATGTACTGTATAGGGGCAGGGTATGGGGAAGAAACAGAATATGTCAGACAAAAGTTGCTGTATGGAATATAGATTTATCACTTTGGGGTCTACAAAAGTTTGTTTTCACCTAAAGTGTTCCCAATGTGTGGATCTTTTCTTCCCTTCTCAATAAAATTCAAATATTAAATCTCAAAGTTACCTTTGGGTCTCCTAAAATCCTACCAAGCTCTAGACAACTCAGTCCAATTTACTAGGAGATTAAAGTTTCTTCCAGATGGTGTTCCTAACTATAGTCCATATGCTACAAGAGAAGGCATATACATTGATCCTCTGGTGGTTGTTTGTACATTCTAACTGGTGTATCTTGTTTGATAGCCGGTGTTGAGTTTACTAATCTCTAGACTGGTATTGATCACAGCTGTTCTCCTGTGGCTTTTGAATGACCAGTGCCTTGATTTCAGGCAACCTCTTCACTGAAAAACATCATTTCAAGCAAAATCCTGCAAGCCAGGGAAACCCAACTCAGCTTTGGGGGGGAAATGCTGCTGGATTAAGATTTTAAAAAACCCTGGAAATCTTTTATTAGGGCCAGTCACAGAAATAAGATACTTTTCCTGTGTTGAAATTTATTTTGTGTATTGAAGGAAGATCCATTCCATTTCTTCCTTTCCCTATCTTTCTTCTTATCTGCAACTTAAAATAAAACAATTCAGACGAGAAGACATTTTCTGGCAGAATATGTTTTTTTTCTTCCACTGGTAAAGTTCAGGAAGTGCTCCAGATCCATTATCTGGACTGATCAATGCAAAATTAATCCAGGAAGTTGGGGGGGATTCCAATTCCAGAATCCAGCTGCTCTCTCTGTTCTGCATAAAAATAGACATCAAAACACTTTGTTTGAAAAAAGAAATCAGCTAAAGAAGATAATGAACATTCCTGTAAGCAGTGTGAGAACCAACAGAAATCCATGTTTTCTGTCCAAAGTAATCTATCTGTATTGATCTTCTAAATTAATTGTCTCTTAGAAATTCTGTTTGGAAATGTTGTAAACTTTGTAAACTTTGTTTCATGTTATTAGCTCATGTTCAGGGTTTTTTGGGGTGAAAAGGAATATATTTTCTCCCATGTATAGGTAAATATAAATATATATCTAGGATGACTTTTGCCAGTCTGCCTAATCTACTGCAGCCAACTTCTAAAGGTGGTTCAAACTCTCAAGAAGCTTACTGGAGGAAAACACAGTAGTAGAATAGAAAGGGAAAATCTTTCAAAACTAGAAGCCTCCCCTTTTTTGAATGGCTGAAAACAAGCATTGCTTCTTTAACCTAATATATTTCAGTTTGTTTGAACAACGTTCTTAGAATTCTGAAAGCATTAAAGTAGTCTTCCCCAACTTGGTCTTGTAATAACCTGGCCTTTTTGATTTCCTAGATAACATGGCCAAGAGTTTTTCTTTTCTCAAAGCATCTAGAGAGCATTAGTTTGGGAAGGGCTACTCTAGTTGGTTAGCTTTGACATGACTTGGAATTTAAATAGGATCACACCTGGTAAATATTTTGATGAGACATGAGCAGGGAATCCTAAGGCTGTAGACTAGATTGGGAAGTTATTGCATTCTGAATGAGAATAAGATATAGTATAGTATAGGAAAGTGGTTATCGTGTTGAAACAGGAGTGATTCAAAGGAGTGGTTCAGCTGTGTGATATTGCTGTAGAGAAGCTGTATAAAACCCATATGACTCAGTGAGATCCACCATGACTCAATCAGAAGAAAATACAGATACACCACTTGGGAAGAAGATACAAGTATATAAGGAGGAGGAGGAGGAGGGGAAGGAGGAGGAGGAGATTGTTGTTGTTAGTTGCGAAGTCATCTCTGACCCATCGCAACCCCATGGACAACGTTCCTCCAGGCCTTCCTATCCTCTACCATCCTCTGTAGTCCATTTAAGCTCATGCCTACTGCTTCATCCAGCCACTTCATTTTCTGTTCGTGCAATATCAAAAGCGGGGAAAATAATTTTAATTTCAGATCTCCTCTATGTAGCTCCCTTGTTTTGCTCTAGAAGCTGGAAACACCGCTCTTCCTGCTGTAAATATTAAAATTCAAGTGCTGTTTGAATTCCCTAACAGGAAGTAAGAAAGAGAAACAGCTTTATAACCAGAAGTGAAAACGGATAGAAAAGTATAGTTAATACAATGGGAATCTGTACAATATTTCTAAATGAGGTCCTGAGAGGTTATGGAAAAGTGGTCAAAGCCTTCTGTTCAACTTTCAGGTCAGATATAGACTTCTGTGAATTTGGGACTCCATTATTGTTTCTGAGTGTTCTTGAGTTGTTGTTAGTTGCGAAGTCGTGTCCGACCCATTGCAACCCCATGGACAAGGTTCCTCCAGGCCTTCCTATCCTCTACCATCCTCTGGAGTCCATTTAAGCTGCTTCAGTGACTCCATCCAGCCACCTCATTCTCTGTCATCCCTTTCTTCTTTTGCCCTCAATCTTTCCCAGCATTAGGCTCTTCTCCAGTTAGTCCTTCCTTCTCATTAGGTGGCCTAATACTCACTAAGTATTTGAGTTTCATCTTTATGATCTGGCCTTCTAAAGAGGAGACAGGGTTGATCTCCTCTAGCACTGACTTGTTTGTTCACCTTGCAGTCCAAGGGACTCACAGGAGTCTTCTCCAGCACCAGAGTTCAAAGGCTTCAATTCTTTGGCACTCAGCCTTTCTTATGATTCAACTTTCACAGCCATACATTGCAACTGGGAAACCCCTAAATTCGTTCCGTTCAAGATTTGCCATTTTAATATTGGGATTTTTTGTTTGTTTTTGTTTTGTTAAAGTGGCATGCTGATGCATAACAAGGACCACCTTTGCATCATCGAATGCTGTCTTATACAAATTTGATTAAGAAAGAATTACAGAATTATAATGATTATATAAAATATAGTATAGCTATACAAGGTCATAAACATGTGCTCCATTAGATTAGTTGGAATTTTAAAATTTTAAACATTTTAAAATTTTAATTATTTTCTTTGGAAAAAAAATTGAAGATTTGTCATTACTCCACAAATGTATACTTTTATCTCATAGTTTTGTTTTGGAATTGGTTGAGGAAAAGAAAGCATATTGCTGTTAAAATATGCTGCAATCCATGAACCCTCTCCCCATAAAAGATTACCATATTTAATAAGTCTAAATGTACATCCGTAATCTTTTCAAGAAATGTTGATTGCTTAGATGTTACCTTCTAACTAATTCTCTTAAATTTAGATTATAAAAGTATAAAAACTAGCCAATTTACCCAGTTCAATTTGTAAATAGATACATTTTATGCCTCATTAGCAATTGCAAAACACTCTTCCCTCTTTCTAAGCCATAAATATTTTATAATAGCAAAAAAGATTTTAAAGTAAACTCAGATGCACCATTCAGTCTTCTTTTTTATGGGATTGTTAATGGTGCATTTAAGCTAATGCTGAAATACACTGGGATTCCTATAGAAGTACATATGACATTCATATTAATATCAAATTCATTCCTTATGATTAATGTTGCTACTGTGAACAGCAAATGAATTAATTAAATCGGACAATTAAAATAAAGTGCTCTATTTTTATTCAGCTATTTCTCCTATTTTAAGCTGTAATTATTTCTCTTGCAGGATTTAACTAGTTTTCTATCTTCTTCAGTGCCTGACACAAATTTAAGAGCAGGTTGGCCCACGGGGGACAATGTTTTTATTCTCTTGAAATGTTAGGGAAGGAAAATAATTGGTAATTTGAGTTGTGCAAAACAAGAATATTAATGCTGGAGGAAAAACAAAAAAACCCGATATGCAATGACCATTGAGATAACCATACCCTCCCCAAAAAGTTGAACCCAGAGCAGCTACTGAGCACTAATAATTATCAGTTAAGACAGACATAGAGATGTAAAAGCAGTTGGTTTTTTCATTCCCAGTAGACCCTTGGAAGGATAGATGCCAGTATAATGAAGACTGGATAAGTCATGTGGTCCTTCATACCAGTTTATTAGCCAAGAAGTAGTATATGTGCAGAGCTTCATAAACAGTAAAACATCTGTGACATGGGAGTTGACAAAGAAAATGGATTTTCTGTACTTTATTTATAGCCAAAGGATTTATTTTTTAGCATTAGAAAGACAAAATATGGTTCCAACTATTCAATTGCCTGTAGAATTGATTAATACTATATAGATTAGCTATGAAAGACTGTAACAAATTATGGCTTTCATTTATTGAAGAGTTTACTATTCAACATTATACATGTACATATGATTGTGAATACATATCCTGTATCTTCTTTTTTAAGCTGATTTCTTCTTTTATAATTTGATTTTTTCCTTCCTTCCTTCCTTCCTTCCTTCCTTCCTTCCTTCCTTCCTTCCTTCCTTCCTTCCTTCCTTCCTTCCTTTCTTTTTCTCCTTATCTCTTTTTCTTTTTTTTTAGTGAAATCACCAAAATATATTAGTCAATTCTGCATGTGTTGTTCTTTCCTGAAAGCTTCTCTGCTTGGGAAAAATAATTGATGTGATTTTGTAGAAATTTATTCAAACTCTACATTTCAATACTTAACAATTGTATATTTTCTATGCAACAATTGCAAATAATGTAATGCTGAGAAATCACGACACACATCTAGCCCAATCTAACTATGGATTTTAAAATAGCAAATGATGTTATAAACCAAAATAAGTTTAAAATTTGGTTTGTAAAAGATGCAACTTAGATATATTTGGGGATATATTTTAAATTTAGAATATGATACAGTTTCTTCCATAATATTCCATTTCCAATATATAGAAGTTGAAGCCTTTTTTTCTTTTTTCTAATTGGTGGTCATACTATAAAACAGGGGTCTCCAACCTTGGCAACTTTAAGACTTGGGGACTTCAACTCCTCTGGGAGTTGAAGTCCACAAGTCTTAAAGTTGCCAAGATTGGCAGCTATAAAGCTCAACAGTTCTGGAAGATGATCTGTTACTGAATGAAGCAAATTCTAAAGATTTAATTCTCTTTCAAAACAGTCATTTTTCCACCATTCCAAGTTCCTTGAACGTTTCCTTTATTTATGCTGATGCAACTTTTCTGTTGTAAATGAAAACTAAACTGCAGCTTTTGGAAGTTCCACACTTTTTATTAAAATAAAAACATAATTCAGTAGTGTCAGACACTGCTAATGTGCCAGACTCAAACTGTAAGTTCAAGAGATGTTTCATTTGAATACAGCTTTATAAACAATTTTAGGTAATCCAAGTTATTTTTGCAAGAATAAATGTTTTTAAAAGATTGATTAACACTAAGTTGGTAAAAATATTACTGCCACTTTTTGCTAGGGAAATTATTAACAGTTTTCAGGCTCAGATTATTCCATACTGTCTGTGTTTTATGAGAATAATAAATATATTTCATTTTCCTTCCCATTAATATCTATATGCTGTTCTAAATTTTGTAAAGATTAAGAGGTGAAATGGATACCCATGACGAGTTCCAGTAACATCTTTGTGAATGAAGAAATAATTAGATTAGAGAAGGGGTGTCAAACTCAATTTCATTGAAGGCCACATCAGGGTTGTGTTTGACCTGGTGGTGGTGGGGGCACCGGGGACATGTCCAGGGTGGCATGTCCAGCTCAAAGTCACTTGTGTCTGGGGTGCCTGTGGTGGCCCAAGTTCTCTGCCAATGAAAACAGAGCTTGGGAAGGCCACACTCAGCACTCCTGAACTCTGTTCTCACTGGCAAAGGCACCACAGGCCAGTCCTTCACTGTTTCCACGATGGCCTTGAGTTTGACACCTCTGGATTAGAGCATTACATTTACTCCAAACAACAAAATTAATAGTAAAACCATATATTAGACAGGATCTGTTCCAAACATATAATTCAGATCCTACTGAAGGTTTTCTGTACCTGTAGCAAAACAACCACAGTGAGTCTAATTTACCTGAATGTATCAACCATAAACACTAAGAGTCTAATATTATTGAAGCTTTCATAAAACCAGGTTGTGCAACTGTTATAATTTGAAGTCTCTGAACTAAGACCAGAGTCAAGAATTCAGCATCTACAGTATGCTTAACATAGAAATTGAGCAGTGACTAGCATGTTCCGCAGGATAACTTTACCCGCCTTAGATATTATAATTACAAACCTAATTGCTAAAGGAAAAGAGAAAAGTTTTGTGCAAAAAAGCATAACAATAAACCTCAAAGTCAGAAGGTCAATAAATATCTTACTCTAATCTATAAGGCAGCCATCTGGATTTGGTACCTTACCTAGCTATATTGATTTAATAATGTACATTATTTCTTGCAGAGATAATGGTGCAGCTAAATAAATTATTTGATCCTGACTAATCTCTATCTTATTAAAAAGAATTTTTAAGCTTCTACATTTCAAACATTGAATCGACACTATAAAGTTGAGAATAATTAAAAAATGCTGATTATACAAATATAAGTTATTACTGTATATACATTTTGAAATAAATTATACAGAAAATACTATTTTGCTGATATTGTTTCAGTGTAAAAGTAATTAACCAGATTTTTCTGCTCTCTCCCAGTAATTTTGCATCATACAATTAAATAGATTTTCTTTGTCAAATGCATAAAAATGTTTGAACTACATTTTACAGACATAAAAGCATTGTATAATTCCAGTGAAAGTTGTTTGACACAATTTTTGAAACATTCCTTAGCCCTAACTTTCCAATTTTTTATCTACCAATGTATGTCTTTAAAATATCTAAATCTAAAATACATAGGTGCTCACTTATGTCTTAAAAAAAACTCGAAGCCTGTATTTTACTTGTTTTATAAAATGTGATACATTTTAATAATGTATTTAAGTACCATTTTCAGGGTTTTTTTCTTTAAAAAATTGTTAACAGAATCAAAAACTACATTTAAACATATATTGTAATTTCCTACTTGATGAGATGAACATTGAAAAGTCAACAAATAATCCACCTAGAAAGGAATTTAATGAAGAATAGAAAAAAAAAGTTTAAACAGAATAATATGGATTCAGAAATAATCATATATTTATCAAATTAAATGTCAATAAATCATTTGTAGTATCATTTGTAACTTCCATGAGTTATTAGCGGTATCAGTTAGACTTATGTACCACTTCATAGTGCTTTTCAGCACTATCTGAGCAGTTTATAGTGTCAGCATATTGCCTCCAACAATCTGGATCCTCATTTTATTGACCTTGGAAGGATAGAAGGCTGATATTCATTTTAACAACATTAATTTTACCCCATTAATGTTGTTAAAATGAATATCACTCTAAGATTAATCTATGTACTAAGAACTACTTCAATGTTAATCCCAAATAAATATTTACATTGGTTAGGTAAATTATTGAGGAAAACAAAGCACTTAGGATTTCATTAACTAAATTAAGATTATTTATTGAGGATAGCAATTTTATTTTACCAAGTTTTCAAAAATATAATTTACCTTATATTATCAATCTACACATATGTGGAATGAATATCTAATATAACATCAACCTTTGTGAGCTCTGCTGAAAAGTTTTTATGTACTTCCATTAAGGTCCTGGCAATTACAAAAGCTATTACATAATAGGTAATATATTTTATTCCTGGTTTTGGGCCTTGGATCATAGATTTTGATATTGAAGCTCATAAATATTTATGAAAAAACTGTTTTAAAAATTGTAGGCAGGACGTCACCCATTCCCAACCATAATGGGCCAGTCAACTATATTAATATTAAGTAATCTCTGCTTTTTGTAGAATATCCAAACTGATTCATGGGAAGTTCATTTAAGTTTACCTGTTAATGTTCATTTCTTTCGCTTGAAAAACCTGACAGATTTTCACTTCTCTGCTGGATTCAGAAAGCAACAAGGAGCCTTGGCCACAAATGTGTCAAAGTCAAATGGACCATCAATTTGAAAGTGTCAAAAGAGTCATTGAAAGCAAATAACATTTTCCCTGCTGAAAGTCCTAGTTATGACCAATGCTAATTTCAAGCTTCATGTTTATTAATGTGCATCTAAAATAGCAATACCTCTCACCAAGTGTCCTACACAAATAACTCAGGTGTAAATTAATGTATTTGCGTGTTGTTGTTTTTTTGCATGCTATTAGATTTGTCTTTTAATGTACATTCAGCCTTTAGGAGAGGATCAAATTCCACTTTTGCCATAATAGCTTCCCCTCCCACTTTGGGTACATGGACTATCATTCCAATTTTTTTTAAAAAAAAAGCATCAAAGGCAAACTGGGAGAAGAAATGTCAATTCGTCTAGGTGAACTGGGCATTCAAGCAATGCCTATCACTCAGCCCAAATTATTAAGGCAGCAGGCAGCTATTGTGAAACTGTCAGCATGAGATTACATAGGCCAAGAACTGGTAAACAACATAGGGAGCAGCCATCAGGCAAGCAACACCTGGCAACCAGATTGCGAACGGAGCAGCAGGAGAGCAGGCCAGGAGCAGGTGGATCAGCTGCAGGACACCACACCAAACAGACCATAATTGAGTGGGCAACAATTAGGCCATATACTACAATTGGGAAGCATAATTGGAACAGTGGGGACTGTGAAGCCACAGAGAAGAGTTTTCAGTCCATGGAGGAGGGGAGGGAGATTTTCCACCCCAAAGCTCAGGAACCTTTGTCCTGTGCAATACAAGACATGGTGTCATTTTAACTTTAGGTAGCCAGTGAAGTACTTTTGTTATGCTCAGCATGGATTTTCCTCTAATGAATTTTAAGGAAAATAGAAAACAATGAAGAGGACCAAAAGCCCCTGAGATATCAGCATCAAAAAAAACCTCCTTCTCCCTTGTGTGTTTACTCTTTACTAAATAAAATCTGCTCTTGAAAGATGATGGATTTGAGAGTCCCCATTTACAGCGGTATTCCATTAACTAAGCTCTGTGGGTGATTATAGAAATCTTTATTTAGATATAGGTCTCTGGGGTACCTAATGCATTTAACCCACAATACATAAGAAGATAATTGTTGCTCTGAATCACATCTTTAAATCCATAAAAGAGAATTACGGGTGAAACAAATATAAACAACAACAAAACAGAATACAGGCCTGACTGGAAATGGCATGAATCATAGGAGCTCATAAAGTGTATATTTAATTATCTAGATGTAGCCATATCAGATCTGGATCCAAGCTTGCAATGTGTTGTCATTGCATTCTGATGCATTCTGATGCACTCCAGGAATGATGGATAAAAGGCAGGAAAAAAACAGAAATCAAATCGTGGATTATTATTTTTTATTCATTAAATTTCTTTTGCTGCCCATTTCATTAATACCACAACTCTGGGTTTAACAGATCATATAAAGTAAAGAAAGGCCAAGCTGTTATGGCAAGAGGAGAGAAAGTATGGATGTTATTTTCAAGAGTAAAACCCGTTAAAGATCTTGGAGTTTTCATATCAAATGATCTAAGTGCCAAAGCCCACTGCAATTACATCGCAAAAAAGGCTCTAAGAGTTGTAAACTTAATATTGCGTAGCTTCTTCTCCAGAAACACTACACTACTAACCAGAGCATATAAAACATTTGCTAGACCAATTCTTGAATACAGCTCGCCTGTCTGGAGCCCATACCTCATTTTGGACATTAATACAATTGAGCATGTCCAGAAATATTTTACAAGAAGGGTTCTCCACTCCTCTAATTACAACAGAATACCTTATGCCACCAGACTTGAAATCCTGGGTTTAGAAAATTTAGAACTCCGCCGCCTTCGACATGACTTGAGTCTAACTCAAAGAATCATCTGTTACAATGTCCTTCCTGTTGAAGACTACTTCAGCTTCAATCACAACAATACACGAGCACACAATAGATTTAAGCTTAATGTGAACCGCTCCAATCTTGATTGCAGAAAATATGACTTAAGTAACAGAGTTGTTAATGCCTGGAATGCACTACCAGACTCTGTGGTCTCTTCCCAAAATCTCCAAAGCTTTAACCAAAAATGATCTACTATTGACCTCACCCCATTCCTAAGAGGTCTATAAGGGGCATGCATAAGAGCACCAACGTGCCTACCATACATGTCCTAATGTTCCCTTTGATTGTATCCAATTTCATATAGTTATTACATACTTATGCTTATATATATGCTTATATATCTTATAGTTATTTCATGCTTATGCTTATATATACTGTTGCGACAAAATAAATAAATAAAATAAATAAACTATATTTAAACTGTCAGGAAGAGTTTCATGGCTGTTAAAAAGTCTAAGTATCTTAAGGTACAGAACTTCTTTCTAAAACCCTATTCAGTAGAGCGCCGGTAGATGAAAAATATCTTAAAAATGTGGAAATGTTGGCATGTGGATTTTTAAAAGGACTAAAACTAAACAATCAGATGTAAAAGCAGCAAAACCATTATACTGTAATTAAGCTAAGGTAACAGCGTTCCGTGCACCTTTGGCATTGAGTCATGCCGGCCACATGACCACGGAGACGTCTTTGAACAGCGCTGGCTCTTTGGCTTTGAAATGGCGATGAGCACCGCCCCCTAGAGTTGGCAATGACTAGCACGTATATGCGAAGGGAACCTTTACCTTTACTATAACAAAACAAAACCCATACTTTGAATTGTCGGAAAGTCTATAAAATGTAGTCCAAATGCACATCCCAGAGGAAGGAGTTTCCAAGCCAGAAGATTGCTTCAGAAACCTGAAATATGACCTCTTGAAGATATGGCTCAAAGTAGGTCCTTCACTGATACTTTAATAGTGAATAGAATCATGTAGTAGGAGGCAATTTTTTCAATATTTTGTTCAAAAGTAATAAAACATTTATCGTAATGATTTAAATAGCATTTGGGGAGCATTGTTGTCCAAGCCACAATACTCTGAAGGGTTTTGGAGAAGGATGGAGGCTATATTGGAAAGAAGGATAGGAAAGCTTTGCTGTAAAAGCTTCAGCCTCTATTTTTATTTCTGTGATGAATGCTTTTAGTGAACCTGTGAGTTTTCAAGGATATTGAAGATGAATTTCAGACATTCAATTCATTCAAAAGTGGCATAGGTCCAAAATCCATATAATTACTGTTCTTTGAAAGCTATTTTTAAAGCTAAGGACTCAAATGGAATGTACGCCACAACTGGAGGAGCAAACAGCTGTTGTTTTGATTGCTATTAAACAATGAATCCTGGTGGGTAGGAGATAAAATGGGAGATGACAATGCACATCTAGTAATTGTTCTTCATTGAAAAATACAGTTTAATCAGAGTCGACTGTGAGATCTGAAGTCAGAATGTTCATTTGAACTTTCCCCTTCCCTACAACTTTCCTCTTACTCCACCCTACAACAATGAGTTTTTGGGAGAAGGTCCCCACTAAAGTCATTTATGAGGTGTGATGGAATAAAATGTCCACTTAAATAAGGAAACAAAATATTTCGAGACAGATGCAACAAGTATTTTTTGTTATTGGCATCCACAACTTATTGGGCTTATTAGAAACCAACAGCATGTACTATAAACAGAGACAATTATGTGCCCATATGTTGACTTTTTTCACACCAAAGGAAGACAACACCCTAGCTCCTGGATGACGAAACTATGACATGCATGCCACAGGTGGCACGCAGAACCCTCTCTGTGGGCACATGCACCGTTACCAGCTGCTCTTCAGGGTTCTGTCCAGGGGTGGGTTCTAAAATTTTTTGCTACCAGTTCTGTGGGCATGGCTTACTTTGTGGGCATGGCTTGATGATCATTTGACAATGGGCATGGCTTGATGGTCATGTGACTGGGTAGGAATGGCCAACTCAATGTCACTCACGTCAAGGGGTGCCTCGCCTGGCCCCTCCCCTCCCAGCCATTCCTTGTCACACCCAGCCTCAATGTATCTATAGTTCTACAAAAATGTTGTTCACATTTTTCAACTTTATTATCTACATAGTATAGATGCACTTTCATGGACCACTGAAAGAAGTGAGTCCTGATTTTTTCATTCTAGCCAATCAGTTGGGAGGCTTCTTGGCTTGTCAATTTAAAGCCATGGTGCCTTGTTTGTTTTTTTTCTCTTCTTTTTCAAGTGAGTCCTGATTTTTCCTTCTAGCCAATCAGGTGGGAGTTGGGAGGCAGCAATTGATTGGGGGTGGGGCCAGGAAGAGGTGGCATTTACCGGTTCTCCAAACTACTCAAAATGTTTACTACCGGTTCGCAAAAATTAGGGAGAATGGTAGCAACATGTAGAGTGGATGGTCACTAAGATGGCCGTCCTTGCCCATCTCATACCTTTATCAAAACTTGCTTCAGCGAGAGGCCAGGAAATTATGGGGCACCACCCTTGATGCTTCAACGCACATCAGCATAACAACTATATTTTTAGCTGTTTCATTCTCTCTTTCCTACATATTCAAAACTTTTTGTCATGCCTGGGTGGCCTAGGGAGGTTCACTCAAAGTTCATATCTGACACCTATAACAGCAGCCCCTCCCATCGTGCGATGTAAACTTTTCAAATATACAAATGCTTATGTGTATAAAAGAGGAAGTACAAAACTGTGTGGGAACGCTGAACACTTGAAATGAAGGCTACACGCTTGCTTGAAATGGATGCTTGAACATGCTGAACGCTGGAACGAACTCTTGCTCAATAAAGGATGTGAACATGCACTTGCTCGCACACTGAAAAACATCTCAAGTCTCGTGTGCAATCATTGAAAACCAACATCTGGTGACCCCGACGTGATCCACTTCTGACGTCATCCAACTCTCCGACACGATTCAAGCCCTCCATGGTAGGAGCTCTCAACATACTTGTAGTCGTCTGAGAATAGACCCCTTTTGGTGCGCACCATTCGTCTTACAAGACCCCTAAGCTGTAAGTATGAGTTCCAGTCTATCTCACTATCAGGAAAAACATGTTCAGGAACTGAATTTTTTGTTGCAGAAATCTGGGATAGCGATATCAGAGAGGGCCATTAGGAAACTGGTAGGTGAGATAGGGAAACAGTGCCCCTGATATCCAGAACAGGGGACACTCGTCTGTCAGATTGGGAAAAGATAGGGAAAACCCTTCATCAGGAACCACGGGCTCCTGTTAAAATATTGCACATGTGGCATCAGTGTCGACATGTGGTGGAAAAGTTTGGAACAGACAGGATCGTTCAATCAAAATTAAGTTTCAGTCCACCCTCCTACCATAATCAGGTAATAATAGTTCCTCCCACTGCTGTGGGGAAAGAAATAACTGAAACTCTTAATAATTATGTACCTATAAGTAAAATGTTGGAAGAGCAAATGAGCAAAGGAGAAGAAGATATGAAGGAATTAACAGACATGAGCAAAGGAGAAGAAGATATAAAAGAATTAACAGACATGTTAACCATTTGTCCGGTACCTATGACTGGTCAAATAGATCAAAATGAGGTACAAGTAGTTGAGCATCACCCTCTTTCCTATGCAATCATTGAAAACCAACAGCAACCCACCACTGGTTCTGTCACGCACATGCATGCCAGCCAGCTGGTCTTCATGCAAAGACCAGCTGCCCGGCATGTATGTGTCCACCAGAACCCAGAACACAGCAGCTGGCCGGTGTGCATGCACAATGGACCAGCTGGCTGATGCACATGCACACGACAGAACCTGGAAGAGCAGCTGGCTGCCGCACGCATGCGCACCAACAGCTGCTCTCTTCTGGGTTCCAGTGCACACACGCTCCAGTTTCAGCACTTGGTGCCGAAAAGGTTAACCATCAGTCCTTTAGCTATAACCCTAATTATAAACTTTAACCAGCACGCTTTTCAGTAATTTGTTTTGGGACCTTTTTTACTCTCTTAGCTATATGCAAGCACTTCCTACACTATCAGATAGAAATAAAAAATAAAAAATACAAGTGTTCTGGCAGTCAGATATATTTTAGGACAATCACATGGTTCATAATGATGCCAGCTATAAGCTTCTCATTTCTTTGGAAGAACATTTGGTGGACTTTTCAATTGTTTCAGATAGTGGGTTGCCTTGAGACACCACACTACATATGCACAAATGGAAATCCCGCGATGTACAGTATGTGGTCGCCCAAATCTTTCTGCGTAGCCTCCAGAGTTCCTATAAAAATTGCCATTACATTTTAAGATTTCATGTGGCAGAAAACACATATGATTAAATACATTAGGAATAATGGCATTATTTTTTGCAAATTAATTTAATATTAATGGCATTCAAATTAAATTGGGAGTCACTTTTGACCAGGCCTTCCCTACTTTTCCGAGTATGACTTTCAGCACTCTGTTCAAGTACAACTCATGCCCACCCCAGTTGTGCAATTCCACAAACCTCAAAACTAAATTCTTCTTCTTCTTCTTTTTTTTTTTTTTGATGTGACAAAAAATGACATTCTTTAAAATCTGATTGGTGCCAAGCTCTTGGCAGACCTTCAAAAGGAAGCAAGGCTCTCAAAGAGCTTTTTCTGAGAGGCTTCATTGAAAGATTGTAGAATAGAGTTAAAGAAATCTCAGCAACTGATCTGCTTTCGCTGTAGAAGCCAATTTATCTCTCAGTTATTAAGGCAGAGATCTTTTCAATCTTATAATAATGGCATTTGTGGCTCATCTGAACAGCGAGGAATGACTAGGTAAGGAGGATGTGACTCTTTTTCTCATTCTGTACAACTGGAGGGTAATGATACTCTTTTTATTTAATTGTACCCAAAATAATCATAAATCTGTTTTGTTGTTGTTGTTGTTGTCCTGAATTTATCCACCACTTCTGGAAGACTACTTCCTGGCATGTCACCGAACAGCCAAATGTGACTCACAGACAGCCAAAATCTGTGCATGTCCAAGTTAAAAATATACCTTAACAAAATTTTATTTATTTTATTTATTTTGTCGAGTACATATTAGATAATATATATAAGTATAAGCATGAATTGAATACATAAAATGAATACAATTAAAGGGAAATAATAATAATATTTTCATCTAAAATAAAATCAATAAAAGTGTGACTTTTATTTATTATCATAACATCAAGTAAAGAATAATTTTTCCTTTCTATTTTTTGTTGATAATCAACTCTCTCTTTATTGCTTTTTGTTTAAAATCCATTGTGTTAAATGTATACATCCATGTGACATATTGCTTAGTTTGCCTTAAAGTGGAGGAGTGCCTTCCCGACCAAAAGTTGTTTGTCTTTCCAAAACCATGCAATTATAAGCATACTTTATGGGGAGGGGAATAAAAACAAGCTTATAATTATTTTCATCAAGAACAAGAACTAACTCGGGGAATCGCAAAAGAAAGCAAAGAGCATTATATAATTTTTCTCTTGATCCAAACAGATCAGAACAGTGTGGGTGGGGAACAAGTAGGTTTAAATTATTCTTTTCAAATGCTTCCTTCTCAAGAATAGATCTTTTGTAGACAGTTTCAAGAAAGCTGCATAAAACAGAGTAAGACTGGATGTACTTCCGTGTATGTACAATCACATATAGAGCGTGAATGCAAGAACGTGAATGCAAATGACAAATCCTTCTGAGTGCTTCACGTTAACACATAAGCCATCCTAACTGTAACAGCCAAGACAAGTAAAATGGTGTTTTTTTTCCCCGAGAACGAAAGAAAGAACATTTAGAGATGCAAAACATTATCTTGTGGTTTTTCAGGTATCAAAGTGATAGTTTTTCCTATCGCTGAATATTCATGATGCATCATAAAACTAATGATAAACATAAAAACTGATGTGAACGTTTGACTAATCTGTTCTTATTTGTTTGGAAGAGTTGGAGTAATTGCCTGGTTTGTAAATTAAACATCTGCTATGGGAATAAACAAAAACATAACTGAGCGTATTCAAATAAATTGAATTCACAGTGGTTTCATAAATTTTATTTTATGGAATCATCAGTTTTATTACACCTGAGCATTGTGTAGCCATGAAAGATAGCTTGTCATTTTTTAAGATGTTCTATTTGTAAAAATAAATATTGTTGAATTCCAATAAAAAAAAGTTTAACTAAGAACTATTTAAATGGGTAAGTATAAAAGCAGCTCAAGGAGATACATGTGGTTTAAGTAGTTTTTTTAAAAAAAGTCATATAAAATTATAGAAGATTGCCGTATTCGAAAAATAGTGTTCTCGTGAAAAGAGAGGGGTCAGTTTTTAATACATGGAAGTATTATTATGTTCTTTAAACATTTATAGCTTGAGTGCTTCCAAACACACAATATCAAAACAAATGCACATACAAATAGATACTGATGCAGACACCAAGGAATTCAAACATTTTTATCTTTGTGAAAGCCTTTTGTTTCCCCTCATGATGCTATTTTTTTCTCTAGATTTTGTTATATCTAGTCAGCATCTTGTCCAAACTCTATGTGTCATAGAAGCAAGCCCAAGACTCAGAATAAGATGGCTTTTCTGACAAATCTTTATCCTGTGTGTAATTCAGGGGTAAAATCCAGCAGGTTCTAACAGGTTCTGGAGAATTGGTAGCAGAAATTTTGAGTAGTTCGGAGAACCAGCAAATACCACCTCTGGCTGGCCCCAGAGTGAGGTGGGAATAGAGATTTTGCAATATCCTTCCCCCAGGAAGGGACGGAATGGAGATTTTGCAATATCCTTCTCCTGCCATGCCCACCAAGCCATGCCCACAGAACCGGTAGGGAAAAATTTTGGCTTTCACCCCTGATGTAATTCTGTCATCAACAGGCATGTTTTAGAGAAAAGTACAAATAAGATCATATGAAAAATCCCAATAAATTATGTATAAATCATTCGATTGATTTTTTTTCAAAGCCTGTCGAAGAATGAGTCCTCCATTCTGAGCTGCATTTTAATTTGATGTCATGGATGTTGCAAGGGGGTAGAAGTCACAAGGAGCACAAAATGTGTAACAATGACATGATTTAAGATTTCCATGAGATATCGGCATGCAAGTTCCTAATAGTGGCATTTGGCTCATGACATCACCATTCCTATGTTGTCTTTTTCTTTTTTTTTTTCATCATTGTAGCTTGCGACAGATGCTCTTCACTTTATACAGCTAGCTTCTGTGGAAACATAGAATGAACAAAAATGAACTTTGAAAGTTCATTTTATATGCCTAAAGCAAATCAAAAGGTGTCAATGGTCCCCTTTTCCATGATGATAGGGGACGGTTAGAAAATCATCTGTAATGATTAGAAGCAAGAACAATGTATTTGCATGTCCCTAATCTTATGAAATTCTACAACCACTTTGTTGATGAAAACTTCATTAGATCCTAAAAGATTGGGCAAAAAAAAAAACAACATTTCTCATAGTACAGATATCTGGGAACTTTATCAGGACAAGCAGACATTTTTAAAGTGCTGAAATCAAATGAAAGTTTGAGAGTTTTGTGCTGAGCATTTCCTGTAAATATATATTGTTTTTATAGCTAATTAGACCCCACTGGAGTCTTACTATACCCACACTACACATAGGAAAGGAAGAGGAAGTGCTAAACACAAAAAAGGACAAGCTTTGCTGGCTGGGGCTTTCTGGGAGTTGAAGTCCACCAGACTTAAAGTTGCCGAGGTTGGAGACCCTTGGTCTAGATTGCAGAAATCCAGATGATCATTAGATGTCCATAAGAATGGCTCTTATAAAGCTTTGAAACCCTGTTTTAGGAATAATAATGAGGATCTAGTGCTGCTTTGGCCTGTTTTTGAAGCAATTAGAGTGTTCTTTTGAGGAGAAGAAAGTCCATAACTTTTTTTTTTAATGCAAATGTTATTTAAAATAGGACTTGCCAATTTTTATTTATGGCTCTGCCTGCAAGTTTTCACAGAATTTCTATCAAATGTATTTGTACATCACATAATATTATAAAATATTATAAAAATATAACAGGCACACCCCTTCAATTGCCTGAATCTAAATGTTTATATTATTGATACCTGTACAGTTGGTTTCTGGCCATAGTCATGGAAGAAATCTCTAGCTTTTTTTTTTCTTTTTTGTTACCTATTGAAATTCTACAGGGACTCTTTCAACAATTTAAACTCAATGTTATTTGTAATGCCCATGTCTTCAAACCTGTTTCCCAAATGTCTTCAAAAAATGCTTACCTTCAAGTCCACTGAATTCTTTAGATTCCATAATTCTAAGGGATATATTTTCTTCTCTTCTTTCCTTTGCAAAATCTGACAGACAAGAAGCTCATGTTATGCTTATAGAAGACATACAGACCTAAAACAGAATGTTCGCAAGTTTAAGTCTCACAGACTGAAGAAGTCAAATGCAGATATAGTACCTACCATATTATAACATTAGTCTGTTGAATGAAAAACCTACAAATCCCAAACCTGCAATTATTTTTCTTTTTCTCGGTAGCTTTTAAGTTTGGAAACTATGTTGTCAAATCTCCCAATGTTGGCATCTCCCAATTCACAGTGTCAGCCGTCTCTGGTAGGAGGGCTGATCCACAAAACAACAATGTTACACTTTTTCTTTCCTCATTTGGACAGTGTGATTTAACAGACTGATCACATTGTAAAAATAGTAACCATAATAAGCTCACTAATTTCAGCCAATTCTTGCTTATTGTCATTTGATTCAAGCACAGCAGGATCCAGTTGGAATTAGCCTGGGCTTATGTGTGTGCACATGCTACAATGAAGCAGAAGAATACTAACTCAAGTGAAGCTGAATTTGGAGGGAGAAGTGATAAACAGAATAAAAATTATGAATTGGGCATATATCTGTAGGCCAGAGGTGGGTTCTACTTACCTTTACTACCGGTAAGTGCACTCATTTTGTTCTCTCTGCACAGATCATTCCTGACAACCTCTGGGTCGGTGGGCGGAGCCTCCCGCCGGTTTTACTACCAGTTCTTGCGAACCGGTCCATACCGGGAGCAACCCACCACTGCTGTAGGCATATGTTTGGTAACCTTGTCCTTTCTGGCCTTTAGAAATGTTGATGTCAATCTTCAAATGGCATTTTTGCTGTTGTAATTATTATCACTTCTCAGCTTGCCAACGAACTATGGAGGGAGGGAAGGGGGAGATAGAGCTAAGCTCCAGACATCAAGATGCCAGCGATGGGACCCAAGGACGTTTCAGCAGGTGGTTACCAGAGCCAGGAAAGACTTTCTCACAACAATACCAGAAGTCTCCATTGGACAATGTGACCTGGTCTAATAGTGGTAGAGGAGACACCTGAACTTTTAACTATGTGGGTTTGCATGGGAAATGGTTAGAACTGGTTTTGCCCTCTTCTTTGCCAATATGATGTACTCAATAAAGTTTTGCATTAAGAGATTGGATCACCTCAGCCGTGCTTGCTTTGGTTGGGTTTGTCAGTCAGAAGCTGACAGTTGAGATTATAATATAACTCTCATCCTGTTTTTCTATTGGAAATCCATCTGGAGGAAAGCATATAAAGACTTTTTCTTTCTTAAGACATAGCTCAAAAAATGCCGAACTGATTTATCCAACAGCCTTTTGGCAAGACTGATTTATTTATATGGTATTTTGATTTCTTTTCCCCCTCTTCACTGATAGGGTGGTTTGCTGTCTCATTATGATTATTGGAACTGTTTTTTGTTTGTTTGTTTGTTTGTTTATTTGTTTGTTTGTTTGATTGATTGATTTTGTGATGCGTCTTAACTCTGAATTGTCACATTAGGATTGTGATTAGGTCACTTATATAGCAAATAGATTATTAAGTAAAAATAAAGAAATATGATGAATGTCGAGAACAGAAGTCGTTAATGTTTATAGATACCAATTTTACTTTGGAAGACACATTGACTTTTGTAGATGTTATTTTTGGGGGGGGGATGCAGACAGTTTTGTGATTGACAGGAGGACAATATAAATATTCTATGCTTTTATGATTGCAGAAAACCTGATAAATATCTAGTAATAAATATCCTTTCCTTCTCCAGTGATCTGGACAACTAACATCTGTATTTCAAAACATTCATTTTACCATCAGAAGGGAGAATAATTTGGAGATTTAGGATTGTGTGTGTATATATATATATATATATATATATTTATAGGGATGCGGTGGCTCAGGGGCTAGGACGTTGAGCTTGTCGATCGAAAGGTTGGCAACTCAGCGATTCGAATCCCTAGTGCTGCCGTGTAACGGGGTGAGCTCCCGTTACTTGTCCTAGCTTCTGCCAACCTAGCAGTTTCGAAAGCACGTAAAAATGCAAGTAGAAAAAATAGGGACCACCTTTGGTGGGAAGGTAACAGCGTTCCGTGCGCCTTTGGCATTGAGTCATGCCGGCCACATGACCACGGAGACGTCTTCGGACAGCACTGGCTCTTCGTCTTTGAAACGGAGATGAGCACCGCCCTCTAGAGTCGGCAACGACTAGCACGTATGTGCGAGGGGAACCTTTCCTTTACCTTTATATATATATTTTTAATGAGCTTCATGTCTAATTTTTCCCACTGTTCAATTGACATACAGACTATCACATTTTTCACATAAGACGCTCCGGACTATAAGACGCACATTAACTTTAGAGGAGGGAAACAAGAAAAAAAAATGCCTCTGCCTCCCAGCATCCATCCAATATTCATCTGGCTAGCGTCCTTGCAGCAAACAGCCTGCCTCCTCCATGACTGCTGCCTCCGCCGGGGAATTCTGGAGCCTTTGCTGCTGAGCAGCTGATTGGTGGTTGGCTCAACTTCTTGGAATACCGCGGATCAGCTGTTCTAGGTGGCAGGGATTGACCCCGCTGCCTATTGTGGCTGCTGCTGCCCAGTGACCACCCCTGTTCACTGCTGCCATCCGCTGCCCGTTCGCTGCCGTCCATTTGCCACTGCCAGGTGGCAGTGAATGGTGGCAGCAGCAGCGATGGCAAATGGGCAGTGATAGGCAGTGGTGGCAATCCCCACTGTCTAGAACAGAGGTATTCCAGGAGGCCGATCCAAGTGCCAAACAACTTCTCAGTAGTGAAGGCTCCAGCGTTCCCTGGTGGAATGGGTTGCAATATCAACCCCCCCTTTTCCCCCACCACAATATTCTCTGTATAAGACACACAGACATTTCCACCCACTTTTTTGGGGGGTGGGAGTACGTCTTATAGTGCAAAAAATATGGTAAATTAATTTAATACATGTATGGTTTTATATTTTCCTTTTATATTTTGTATAAAACAATTTGGAGATGAGGTTTGATTTTATGCAAAGCTCATTTCACTGTAACTATTTTGGAGTTCTGTTTGGGAGGCAAGATGGCAACAAAGTGAAATAAATAAATAAAAGTTAATAATTGCAATCTAACTCCAAACCTCTTTCAGGTTTCATTTTAACACATATGCCAAATTATATTCATTTTCCATTGCTTCAGATCTGATGACAACTTGTGTATAAACACACACTTCTCAAAATTAACTGGGAAGATATATTTCAATGGTACTGTCTTCCTTATCTGTTTGTATATTTCTTCTCTTTGGAATTGTATGTTAAAAACAATCAATTACATGGTTGCCTCAACAGATACCTCTCTAATTATGCTTCTGTTCTGCAGTTTAGCACATGAATTTAAAGAGGAAAAAGAACAAATAAAGCTTCTTCTGTCTTGCTGACTTGCTATTTAACAGTACCCAGAGCCTTGTGAAAGAGGGAGATAGTTGCTGGGGTACAAATGAGAAGATAAAAGAAGGAAAATTGCTATAAATATAAGTAGCTGCTAATCTGATACAGTCTGGAAGTCATATCTAAGATAGAGACTTAAAACTGTAAGTTGCCCTGTATAATAAGGCTTCCATATATGATCTAAATATATAAATAAATAAATAGGGGACACGGTGGCTCAGGGGCTAGGACGTTGAGCTTGTCGATCGAAAGGTTGGCAACTCAGCGATTCGAATCCCTAGTGCTGCCGTGTAACGGGGTGAGCTCCCGTTACTTGTCCTAGCTTCTGCCAACCTAGCAGTTTCGAAAGCACGTAAAAATGCAAGTAGAAAAAATAGGGACCACCTTTGGTGGGAAGGTAACAGCGTTCCGTGCGCCTTTGGCATTGAGTCATGCCGGCCACATGACCACGGAGACGTCTTCGGACAGCACTGGCTCTTCGTCTTTGAAACGGAGATGAGCACCGCCCTCTAGAGTCGGCAACGACTAGCACGTATGTGCGAGGGGAACCTTTCCTTTACCTTTATATATATATTTTTAATGAGCTTCATGTCTAATTTTTCCCACTGTTCAATTGACATACAGACTATCACATTTTTCACATAAGACGCTCCGGACTATAAGACGCACATTAACTTTAGAGGAGGGAAACAAGAAAAAAAAATGCCTCTGCCTCCCAGCATCCATCCAATATTCATCTGGCTAGCGTCCTTGCAGCAAACAGCCTGCCTCCTCCATGACTGCTGCCTCCGCCGGGGAATTCTGGAGCCTTTGCTGCTGAGCAGCTGATTGGTGGTTGGCTCAACTTCTTGGAATACCGCGGATCAGCTGTTCTAGGTGGCAGGGATTGACCCCGCTGCCTATTGTGGCTGCTGCTGCCCAGTGACCACCCCTGTTCACTGCTGCCATCCGCTGCCCGTTCGCTGCCGTCCATTTGCCACTGCCAGGTGGCAGTGAATGGTGGCAGCAGCAGCGATGGCAAATGGGCAGTGATAGGCAGTGGTGGCAATCCCCACTGTCTAGAACAGAGGTATTCCAGGAGGCCGATCCAAGTGCCAAACAACTTCTCAGTAGTGAAGGCTCCAGCGTTCCCTGGTGGAATGGGTTGGAATATCAACCCCCCCTTTTCCCCCACCACAATATTCTCTGTATAAGACACACAGACATTTCCACCCACTTTTTTGGGGGGTGGGAGTACGTCTTATAGTGCAAAAAATATGGTAAATTAATTTAATACATGTATGGTTTTATATTTTCCTTTTATATTTTGTATAAAACAATTTGGAGATGAGGTTTGATTTTATGCAAAGCTCATTTCACTGTAACTATTTTGGAGTTCTGTTTGGGAGGCAAGATGGCAACAAAGTGAAATAAATAAATAAAAGTTAATAATTGCAATCTAACTCCAAACCTCTTTCAGGTTTCATTTTAACACATATGCCAAATTATATTCATTTTCCATTGCTTCAGATCTGATGACAACTTGTGTATAAACACACACTTCTCAAAATTAACTGGGAAGATATATTTCAATGGTACTGTCTTCCTTATCTGTTTGTATATTTCTTCTCTTTGGAATTGTATGTTAAAAACAATCAATTACATGGTTGCCTCAACAGATACCTCTCTAATTATGCTTCTGTTCTGCAGTTTAGCACATGAATTTAAAGAGGAAAAAGAACAAATAAAGCTTCTTCTGTCTTGCTGACTTGCTATTTAACAGTACCCAGAGCCTTGTGAAAGAGGGAGATAGTTGCTGGGGTACAAATGAGAAGATAAAAGAAGGAAAATTGCTATAAATATAAGTAGCTGCTAATCTGATACAGTCTGGAAGTCATATCTAAGATAGAGACTTAAAACTGTAAGTTGCCCTGTATAATAAGGCTTCCATATATGATCTAAATATATAAATAAATAAATAGGGGACACGGTGGCTCAGGGGCTAGGACGTTGAGCTTGTCGATCAAAAGGTTGACAGCTCAGCGGTTCGAATCCCTAGTGCTGCCGTGTAATGGGATGAGCTCCCATTACTTGTCCCAGCTTCTGCCAACCTAGCAGTTTCAAAAGCACCTAAAAATGCAAGTAGAAAAACTAGGGACCACCTTGGTGGGAAGGTAACAGCGTTCCGTGCACCTTTGGCGTTGAGTCATGCCAGCCACATGACCATGGAGACGTCTTCAGACAGCGCTGGCTCTTCGGCTTTGAAACAGAGATGAGCACCGCCCCCTAGAGTCGGCAAGGACTAGCACGTATGTGCGAGGGGAATCTTTACCTTTACCTATATGATCTAAGGGTTCCTTTTCAACTTTAATATATAAAACAAGACACAGTAGTTGCATTATTGCTTTTTACCTGGTTCCTAATTTTTAAATTGGAGATTTAAAACTTTTAATTCAAATGCACATTTTTAACCTAGAATCAGTGAGGTATAGAAATTAAGGTGCTGGGCAGAAGCTAATTGGTAGCACCTATTCATATTAAAACATTTTATTAAAAGACATTTGTTTTCATGAACTGTAGCACTCTTTATCAGTTTCATGGACTGGTTAAACTGATGTAGGATTTAAATTAGGAGTGGGGTAAAGGAGGGGAAGACAGGATGGCTATTCAGGTTACATGAGACATAAATTCTCAACAATTAGAAATTGTAGTGTGACAAAATTCATCCTATTTAAAACCTCCTGAAATAGCCTAAAATCCACTGATCTAGGGGAGTACCACAATCCTTTACTCAATATTACTGGACCAGTTTCTTTGTTCCAAAACAGCTACCTTGAAATCTGTAATCAAGTACTTGGGGGGGTTAAAACATTCTAATGTTACTTTGGCTTTGAGTCTGATGTCAAACTTCCATTTGTGCAAAACTTGTCCTACAGAAGGGCATAGATGAGGGTATCTATCACATTAGAGGAAAAGCTGCAGAAGTTGTCTCTAATGTTCTGTATGACTTTGGTGAAACATGTGATAGTATTGTTGCTGCAAATGTATGGACAAAGTAAGCATTTACATATTATTAGAGACACAGTCCTATATGTAGTTAGGACATTCTTTCATCAGACTGCAGTTTTTTCTGCCAGATTGTTGTAGGATCTGAGGATAAGAATTTGTAGAATGTAGCGTAGGACACTTGCTCTCTGCCTTTTTTTTTTTTAACACAAGTCCCCTTATTCTTTGTCAGCTTCTATGATTATGATTTTGTTGGTCTTGAGATCTTAGATGGTACAAGTGGTTGATTCTGGAACCCCTTCACTTATTTTCAGCGCAAATTATCTCAAATAGATTTGTTTGTAGGACAGAATGGAAGAAGGAAGTGCTATGTATATCAGCTTAAATTCCTGACTTAAAAGCACAATACATATTTAACAAGAAAATAAATGAATAGTAGTAAAAGACAGTAAACTGTTTCTTTTACTTACACTTGTTTACTGACACTTAGAGTAGAAGAGATCTTTAAATATACACCAGATTACAGGAAAAAGCTGTCTTAAATCATTGCTAGTATTTTAAGACCTATAAGGGAGGAAGAAAGTTTTAGATGAACCACACATATTTGTATTGTGGATTGAAGCCTTGGGGCAATCAAAAGGTATAGCTTTATCACATCATGACAACACATTATGAAAAAAAATATTAATTTATGATATCTGTGCTATTTATGACAGTTTGTTAAAAAAAGGCTCTGAGCAACAGTGTAATTACCTCTTAGAAATGGGGTGAGGTCAATAGTAGACAGTTTTTGGTTGAAGCTTTGGGGATTTTGGGAAGAGACCACAGAGTCAGGTAGTTTATTCCAAGCATTAACAACTCGGTTACTGAAGTCATATTTTCTGCAATCAAGATTGGAGCGTTTCTAGTTTCTAGCTAGAAATCTTGTTTTTCCACAATATAAGAGCCGTGTTTGGGAACACCTTATGAAGAATGCAGGTAAAATCAGAATATAGAAATTGAGTGAAAAGCATGAAAATTTTGGAGCTTTCTGTCAAAGCTGGCATTTTTTTTTATTTGCATTTATATCCTGCCCTTCTCCGAAGACTCAGGGCAGCTTACACTATGTTAAGCAATAGTCTTCATCCATTTGTATATTATATACAAAGTCAACTTATTGCCCCCAACAATCTGGGTCCTCATTTTACCTACCTTATAAAGGATGGAAGGCTGAGTCAACCTTGGGCCTGGTGGGACTTGAACTTGCAGTAATTGCAAGCAGCTGTGTTAATAACAGACTGTCTTAGCAATCTGAGCCACCAGAGGCCCCCTTTTTCATTAGTTTGAAAATAATGCTAGTGGAACACTAACTATACTATTTAAAACACAAATTTATATTATGGAAATAGGCAAGAGTAAACATCCAGGTAGTCCTTGACTTAGGACTGCAATGGAGCCCATCACGGTTGCATGTAATGATGGCCATTAAATGAAGCATCTCACTTAATGACCCCTATCCATGATCATCCAAACAAAAACAATTGTTAAATGAATATGTAGGTCATTAAGTGGAGTTTAGGGTGCCTCAGGGATGGGAGAGGCCCTTGAAAGTCTAGCATAGGCCAGGCCTGCTTGCCTGGGCCTTCCAAGGCCTCCCCAACCCATGAGGCACCCGGTGGTCTGCTCCTTGTCTCTTGGTGTTCCCCATGCTTTAGTCAGGGTAGTCAACCTTTTTATACCTACCGTCCACTTTTGTATCTCTGTTAGTAGTAAAATTTTCTAATCGCCCACCGGTTCCACAGTAATGCACCATGTATCGTCGTCTGCGCATGCCTCTCACGCATCGTGGATTGGGTTTGGGGGGGACGGCTACCAGCTCTGCTTGTCTGTTACAGCTGGGTGGTGTCGGGGGAGATGCGCGAGCTATTCTGGGATGAGGCTCTTTTGTTTGTGGTTGCACTATAGCGCCATTTATTTTCACTTACATAATGTGAACTAAACTTATGCGCAGGCGATACAAATTGTATATTTTCAGAAATTTAAATTGTCATGGGGAATTTTATGAAAACCTAATGAAAATGTTTTTAAATAATGCTAGGAAAATTTTTTTAAAAGTCAATTAAATTAAAAAAAAGGAAAGTGCTTCAGTATTGGACAAAACCCCTATCGCCCACCATGAAAGCTGGAACGCCCACTAGTGGGCAGTAGAGACCAGGTTGACTACCACTGCTTTAGTCTGCTCCCAACCCAGCTATTTGGCCAGGCAAGAGAGCCTAAAGCCATGCAGCAAAAGCAAACTGCCTCCAGGCAGGCTGTGGACTATTTCTCATCCCAAGGGACTTGCAGGACTCTGCCTGCTTCTCATCCAGTTCCAAGGTCCAGCAGCACCCAACTTACTTTTTAGTTTTTTACAAAAGAGCCCGGCCAATACAATGCAATGCAAGGCCAGGATTGGTCGTAGAGATAGATGGGAGGAGCACTACAGCATCTCTGTGGTCAGTCAAAAGGGTGAACAATGGTGAGGCTACTGTGGCAGCCGTTACTTTGAAACTGGGTCATGTTAGTAAAATGTGGCTTCTAGGAAAGTATTTTGGTATGCTGGACCCCAATTATGCTACTGAGACAAGGAAGATCATTTAATTTACAATTTATCTGAAATCATTTCAAATAAAAGAAATCTCTTGTACTCTTTTTAATATTACAAGATAGACAAGAGAGAGCAAATGATTAGTTATACATTTGAACAGAACAAATTAAAATATTTGAAAATCCAGTGCAACAGTACTACAAAACACATGTTGCAAGTATTACAAAGTCCATCCTTTGTGGCCCTCAGTCATAAGTACCTTTGGAGGGGGTCTATTGTACCTTCAAATGGTAGCTAAGCAACCGATCGTAAGTCAAGGACTACCTGTATTTGGTTTTAATAAGCCAAGCATTTATTGTTGTTATTGAGAAAACTGGGATAAACTGGCATCTTGGGATAAAAATTGTCACTTGGGTCATTAAACTTTTCAGTACCTGAAAAACCTGTACTCTGGGTTTGTCAACACTGGAGTTGATTGCATTCCTAAACAGAGTTTCATAAAACAGCCATATTAAATGGATTTTTTTTTTAGTCAATTTCTGCCACCTAATTTCAACATATTTTTTTGATGCTTGTAGGATAACTGCACAATTTGCAAACATACATCACTTATGAAATGCTTGCTAAAATCAACATTTTAAGGATACCACAAAATTAACTGCAGTTTAATAATCTTGCCGGACCGAGACAAATGTGGTTAGAGTTGTGTATGGCTTCTGGAAATTGTTGAAACTGTAGCATAGGAAACTGTTCTGTTTCAGAAAAGTGCAGTTAACATTAATTACCATATAAGATTATAGGGCTATTTATTTACTATATTTTTATATTGCGATAATAAAAACTGACTCCAGATGATGCTAAACTGCAGTTAATTGAAAAAAGAAGTAAATGCTTCAAATTTCTGCTTCCTAACAACACTTCAAATAAAGAGTGGAAAATAACAAAATGAACTGAAGATGTATTCCTATTTCTATATCCCAGTTTAATATTTCATTCAAATGAGTTCATAGTTATAGATCTACATCAATAAATATGATCAACAGTGGCTGTGGGTTGACAGATAATACAGCTGTCACTTGTATTCATACATATATAAAAAACCACAAATGAACAATAACTGATACAAATAATAGCATATATCTTGAATGCTGATATAATAGCTTTTGAAAATTTAGAACCAGATTCAGGAAGGTACGGATAAAGTATAACACTAGATATATAATTTTTTCCACCACTTAAGTCATGAAGAAAATTATTTTAATAATATGTCTGGAAATGTGCCAAATCTGTGGAGTCACATTTCCTACTAATTATAATCTGTGAATCTCATTTGCAAAATGTTCATATGACAGAACTTGTTATGTACAGTTTCTAAATGGCTTTGTACACTGATTGTGATAAATTTGTTATTTCAAATTAAGCACAATTCTTCAGTTCACAAAGTGAGCTGTTATGCTGTTTGGATACGATCAAACTACATGGTGTAAGTAACCTGAATTTTGTAAGGTGTGAGGACAGGGATCCAATTCGGCTTAATTAATTAACCTCTCAAAAATTGCAGCACTGATCAGCGGATTGAGAGGGAGAACAACTAATGTCTGCAACAAATTACGTCAACATTCTGGTATGTTTTATTCATACACAACTTCACATAATGTAATTAGAGATTAAAAGCTTCTAATTCTACCATTATTTATACCCTTCATGTTATACTTTTCCCTGATTAATATAACAAAAGAAGCTACTATTCCACTTTCTCATTTAAATTACCTTAAGACCCAATTCTCCAGCCAACAAATACTATGTTTGGAAGAACATTGTTTCATATCAATGGAACACAGGATGGTATGGTGAAAGAAATCCAGGCAAAGCACAAGAAAAGGTTACATTGTCCCCACAAGAATAAAGCAGTCATCTAGAAGCAGTGACTAGTGGAAAGGAAAAATAGAATGAATGCTCATAATTGCTTCCACCTTAGAATTGTGAATCGCTTCGGCAGCACATATACTAAAATTGGAACGATACAGAGAAGATTAGCATGGTCCCTGCGCAAGGATGACACGAAACTCGTGAAGCGTTCCATATATATATATATATATATATATATATATATATATATATATATATATATATATGAATTGTGAATGGAAACTTTATGTAGAAAGTATTCATTCTATATAACCTATAACCACAGTTCTGTCAAAAGCTTTATCATTAACAGAAATAAATGAATAATTTCTAAAGCAATAATAGGCCATTCTCGAAGTAGACATAGGCCAGAAAGTGTGAAGCATGTTATGGCTGAAAACAAAAGGACGAAGGAAAATGGTAGAAGTCTAATGAGTCCATGAATCACAGGAATCAGAGACAGAAGAACTTCTGCTGAAACAATTGTGAGAAGGACTAACCATCCAACATTCCATTGTTGTTCCTACGAAGAAGCAGACTGGTCTTACAAATGATTTTATTCATTCTAGTCAGTTGGGGAAGAAAAACAAAACAATTTAGCTTTGGATCCTCTATTTAGTACAGAATATAAGGGAAAGAAATTCTGTTTGTTATTTATTTTGACATAATTCCAAAGAGACTCTTTTATTCAACCCCTAAATGGTATTTCTTTCATAAATGAAGTACCATTAAATTAAAAAGATAAATGTTTCCCATCCAGTCATTTCTGACCTCTAGGAGGCAGTGCTCATCTTGTTTTCCAGCTGAAGGAGCCAGCATTGGTCGAAGATGCTTCCGTGATGTGGCTGACATGACTATATGCCCTGGTGCACGGAACATTGTACCTATCCACTGAAGTGGTACTTATTTATCTACTTGTATTTTAATAGCAATAGCACTTAGATTTATATACTGTTTCACAGTGCTTTACAGCCCTCTCTAAGAAGTTTTACAGAGTCAACATATTACCCCCAACAATCTGGGTCATCATTTTACTGACCTCAGAAGGATGGGAAGCTTTTGAACTGCTAGGTTGGCAGAAGCTCGGGCTGGAATGGAGCTTAATCCATCATGCCGTGCTTGAGTCTTGAACTGCCTATCTTCCAGTTGACAAGTCCACTGCATCCCCATACAATTAAATTAACACTCCCCAATTCACATTATTATAGCGTTTTCATAATCTCGCGTTTTTGAAAAAAATCTCCATCTGCTTTCCAGAGCTCTCAAACTACTGAAAATAACTATTTTATAACCTTGTTGTGGGCAGACTGTGTGGAATCAACTTGTGGGTGATTCTAATCCTCTCCATGATCTGTAAAGGAGTTCTGGGGAATTGATCTGTTCACAGACTTTTTCTATTGCTGCGGTTGTCAGCTCCATTCTCATGGAACAGTCTTCATTTTGCCATTGCTTTCCTTTTAAATGACAGGAAAGATGATATTCATTTCCCTGAAAGCTGAATTCTGCCAGAGATGTTAATTTTTTGTCTCTCCCATGTTCTTTTGCTGAACGCAAATCTTTCCTTATTTGTATTTTGCCCAGATTGTGACCTTTCACTTTCTGAATTCTCAGCAATGACCATGCTGGCTGAGGAATTAAAGGCCAGCCATCTGGAGAATGCCCTAAAATAGTCCCTCTTTTCTAATCGTACCAAGGCTGTATTCCTATCATCTCTTACATGAGTACAGAGCACTGAATGGATTTTACTGCTACAAAATAGTATGTAGTATTATGCGGAGAGGCAAAAATGGGAACCAAGAGGTCACTAAATACTAAACAAAGAAGACTGCATTGACAGGGGCGATATACAAGTTGTTATAAACTATGCCTGATGACAGTCGTGACAAGAACATTGGAGAGAATACAATAGGCTGGTTGGCAAGCAGCTAGCTTTGTATCAGTAATAAAAATTTTAAATTGAAAAATCAAAGATTTAATAAATCAATGAGATACCGAACTAAAACAACATTCTAGTGTTTTAAAAAGGCATTTCAATAAATCCCAGCTCTCCTGCATCATTGCCCACATGTTCTGTGCCATTATTTTTCTTAAATGACTAGCAATCTGATTTTTCCCCCCTGCCTATTCAAATTAAATCTCCTCCCTGCCTTCTGTTAAGCTGGGCGTTATCTTTTGAGTGACTTTCAAACTTACAGGGTGCTGCTGACATCAGTATGGCTCCAAGTTGTTTTTTTGTTGTTTTTTAAAAAGTCAACATTCAGGATGCATTGACTTTCCACTCCATAAATCCCCTATGCTGCCTCCCAATGGCCTCAGATTTCCTTTCCTTTATTTGTGAAAGCACTCACTGAGCACTATGCAAGATGATGTAGTACAAGACCAACTCTCTGTGATCTTGTTTTTTTTTCCTCTAGAAACTATAAAGAAAGGCTTCAATCTTATGAAATGTCTATGTATGTAAGATTATTCCACGCTCAAATCTTGACATACTGTATGGTTGATCTCAAACAAGGGAACTCAACAAATTCATATAGCTATAATGAAAGGGGGTAATAATTGACTTCTTCACTCTGATTCTCACTCTGTCAATAAAAAAATAATCTATATGTCAGCCCTGAAGCCATTTTGGGGACATCTTCAGGGCTGCCACAGCGAGGCCAGGTAGAGCTGTGGGAATGTAAAGGGGGAGGTAGAGATAGCTGGGGGATGTGTAGCCAAAATAACATTCTTTTTCATGAGAGCCAAGGATGCTCTGCCAGGTATTGGAAGGGTGTGGACCAAAGCCAGAGGGAGTTGAGACTACAAACTGATTGGACCATGTGATGGACAGGAGGGCAGGAACTTTGGATTTTGATTTGGGTGGGGAAAACCCTGGGTCCTTCAGACTTGGGTTTTCACCAGCTGTGCCAATATGACATCCCAAAGGGCCTCTGGTGGCTCAGACTGCTAAAACAGTCTGTTATTAACACAGCTGCTTGCAATTACTGCAGGTTCAAGTCCCACCAGGCCCAAGGTTGACTCAGCCTTCCATCCTTTATAAGGTAGGTAAAATGAGGACCCAGATTGTTGGGGGCAATAAGTTGACTTTGTATATAATATACAAATGGATTAAGACTATTGCTTAACATAGTGTAAGCCGCCCTGAGTCTTCAGAGAAGGGCGGGATATAAATGCAAATTATATATATAATATATATTCTTTGAGCAAATTCCAGGTCTCAGAGTTTTGATTGCTTTGGGGTTATTACTTGAAACCCAGACACTATAACATGTGAGCTTAATCTTGATGCAGAAACATGACCCTAAAGCAGAGTCCATGGTATCATACATAATTAGAGCTGGTATCCAGCCGGTTCAAACCGGTTTTAGGTGAACCAGTACTGGAAATTTTGAGTAGTTCGGAGAACCAGCAAATATCACCTCTGGTTGGCCCGCCCCTGCCCGCCCGGTCTCCGGCTTGCTGCTCACTCCACCCACCCAGTTGCAGCTCATCCCATCCACCCACCCTGCCCTGTCCCATCCCACCCCACCCCATCCTATATATCTTGCCTTCACCACACGGCCCAGCTAATCTCTGCACCTTGCCTCCACACCTTGCCTGCTCTGCTCACCAAAGGTAAACATGCCTCCTGCTTGCCTTTTGCTTCAGGTTGGGGTCCAGGGACATGCCATTCCCTGGCTCTGGCCTTCTCCCAGAGCCACCATCCGCTTGCCATTCACCTCAGCCGGGTAAGGGAACATGCCAGTCCTTTGCTCCGGCCTTGCCCTGGAGCCTCCACCCACTAGTCGTTCACCTCAGCTGGGTCAGGGAATGTGCCATTCCCTGGCTCCGGCCTTGCCCTGGGCCTCCACCCACATGTTGCCACCCACTCTAGCCTGAAACTACGCCTCCCCAGGCCAAAACAATTTCTTCAGCCAAAGGGCCATAGGGGAGGGGCCAGCATGGGCACAGGAGGGCCAAAGCGGTTACCTGTAAGAAGTCCCATCCAGAAAGCATTGCAGCGGAGATCTGGCAGCTGCTGCTTTCATCCCTTGCTGAGGTTTGGTTGCTAGCAGAGATGCTCCATTTGCTCTCCGGGCTGGCAGCTGCTTCTCTCCACTGCTGCTCTTGCTGGGAAATCTTGTGCAATTTAGCAGCTATGAGCTGCCGCTTTCCTCTAAGTCCCATCCAGAAAGTGCGGTGGCTGAGAGAAACTGCAGTGAATGTTGTTTCTCTTAGCCATAGCGCTTTCTGGATGGGACTTAGAAGAAAGCAGCGGCTCACAGCTACTAAATTGCACAAGACGCTCTCCCAGCAGTGCGCTTCAGCCACTGCCCGGAGAGCAGAGATGGAGGGGAGCAGGCCCCAAAAGGCTGCTTGGTCGAGCCTCGCCGCATGGCGGAAGCCATGCATGCACACATGTGCACGCTCACATTCTTGGCAAACCAAGAATTATTTGAATTCCACCACTGTACACAATAGAGTATTAGAAAACACACTATTTTGGTTTCTAGTAATAGCAATATCACTTAGACTTACCACTTCGTAGTGCTTTATAGCCCCCTCTAAGCAGTTTACAGAACTCAGCATATTGCCCCCAGCAATCTGGGTCCTCATTTTACGAACTTTGGAAGGATGGAAGGCTGTGTCAACCTTGAGCCAGTGAGAATGGAATTGCTGGTAGTCATCAGAATTAGCCTGTAGTACTGCATTCTAACCAGTGCGCCACCATGGCTCATCTTTTCTAGTACTCTGCTAAAGAAAAAGAAAGAAAGAAAAGAAATTTCAGCCTACAGATTCAATATCAGCAAATCCTTGACCTTAATTTGTGACATAATGAATATGCCTGACCACAATATCTAAAACAGCCACAGTGGTAAAGAGAAAATGTAAGCAATGTGATTTTGCAGAACAATTAATAAGCAGCCACTAAGAATGGAGGGCTCAGAGAATATGCATCTATTTTCGAGAATGCCAGGAATTCCAGGAATTTTTATCAGGCCCCAATGTTGTAATCTGGAGGAGTAACAGAAACCATTTCTGAAACTTAGAATCTTTTATCTAATTTCACCTTTTCTTAATAGTAAGAAATTAAAGTAGCTAGAAGAGTTATTCCCTCCATTACAAAATTTTATATTGGGCAGTTTTATGTTAATGCTATTTCATTCTGTATGCTCCTTGATCTCACTTTGTGAAAAAATGTTCAAGTACATCCTTAATCATGTTTACTATTTGAAATTCAGTCTGTTTGAAGCAAGGGATAGGAAAGCAAATCTAGGATTTTTATTTATTTATTTTTATTTATTTATTTTGTCACAACAATATACATAAGCATCACACAAAAAGATTATATAGTATATAAACATATATATGAAGAAATATAAGGAGGTATAAGCATATATATATATATATATATATATATATATATGTAGGTCTTTGGTTGTTCGGGTTTTCTCCCGTGAAGATTGAAGATTCCTCAACGAGGAATTGAACATTCCTCAATGAGACAATGAGTAATCAGTCTTCAATCATCTTAAGAGAGGCAACTAATCACTTCAATAATTCCTATATAATGTACTCCCATAATAAAGGACATTTTAGTATTCAGTATCATTTTGCACTGGGTAATTTCATTCCAGTAAACTTTGAGCTCTGTGGTAGTTTCTTTTAAAAAGAGAGAGAGAGAGAGAGAGAGAGAAACAATAGGACAGGAACGGTAGGTATGCCCCTTATGGTCCTCTTAGGAATGGGGTGAGGTCAATAGTAGAAAGTTTTTGGTTAAAGCTTTTGGGATTATGGGAAGAGACCACAGAATCAAGTAAAGTGTTCCAAGCACTGATGATTCTGTTACAGAAGTCATATTTTCTTGGATTCTTGGCTAACCCCAGCTTTCGATATACTAGAATGAATATCTATCATGCAAATTGGAAAATTGCAAAGAGTGAGGTCCAAACTATAGATATAGAAACTGCAGTAATTTTTATTTATTTTGTCACAACAATATACATAAGCATCACACAAGATTATATAGTATATAAACATATATATGAAGAAATATAAGGAGGTATAAGCATATATATGTATATGAGTAAATATTAGGAGGTATAAGCATATATATATAGGTCTTTGGTTGTTCGGGTTTTCTCCCGTGTAAAATTGGAAGTGTCTTGGCGACGTTTCGACGAAGTCTCATTCGTCATCTTCAGGCTTCAACCGTGCTTCTGGGAGCAATGTGTGACTGCAGCTGTTTCTTCCTTTAACTGCTAGTGGGGTTTGAACTGATTGGGTGGGAGCTTGGCTGTGCTCTGATTGGCTGGGGTGTGTCCTGTGTTGGTGGGGGCTTGGTTGTGCTCAGTCTAGTCTGTGCTGCAGGGGATTTGAGCTGGTGAGCTGCATAGCTGTTGTTTGGCTTTGTGGTCGTGCTACACAGACTAGACTGAGCACAACCAAGCCCCCACCAACACAGGACACACCCCAGCCAATCAGAGCACAGAAAACCCCCATCCAATCAGAGCACAGAAAACCCCCATCCAATCAGAGCACAGCCAAGCTCCCACCCAATCAGTTCAAACCCCACTAGCAGTTAAAAGGAAGAAACAGCTGCGATCACACATTGCTCCCAGAAGCTGAAGCCTGAAGATGATGAATGAGACTTCAAACGCCGCCAAGACACTTCCAATCTTACACGGAGAAAACCCAAATAACCAACGACCTACATACAAACACCCGCGAAAACCTCAGAAAATATATATATATATATATATATATATATATATATATATAGGTCTTTGGTTGTTCGGGTTTTCTCCCGTGTAAGATTGGAAGTGTCTTGGCGACGTTTCGACGAAGTCTCATTCGTCATCTTCAGGCTTCAACCGTGCTTCTGGGAGCAATGTGTGACTGCAGCTGTTTCTTCCTTTAACTGCTAGTGGGGTTTGAACTGATTGGGTGGGAGCTTGGCTGTGCTCTGATTGGATGGGGTTTTCTGTGCTCTGATTGGCTGGGGTGTGTCCTGTGTTGGTGGGGGCTTGGTTGTGCTCAAATTAGTCTGAGTTGCAGGGGATCTGAGCTGGTGAGCTGCACTGCTACTGTTTGGCTTCGTGTTCGTGGTGGTGCTACATCTTCGTAGTGGGTGTCAGTCTGCTGCATGTATGGATTGGAGGGGTTTGAAATGGCTAATGTTGCAGCTGCGGTCTGGCTTCTGGTCCTTGGTGGCTTCCTGATCAGTGTGGGTTTGGGTGTGCTTTCTGGGTGGATGTGTGGTGGTGACATCCTGTGTGGTCCACACAGGATGTCACCACCACACATCCACCCAGAAAGCACACCCAAACCCACACTGATCAGGAAGCACGACCAAGGACCAGAAGCCAGACCGCAGCTGCAACATTAGCCATTTCAAACCCTCCAATCCATACATGCAGCAGACTGACACCCACTATGAAGATGTAGCACGACCACAACACGAAGCCAAACAACAGCAGTGCAGCTCACCAGCTCAAATCCCCTGCAAGTCAGACTAATTTGAGCACAACCAAGCCCCCACCAACACAGGACACACCCCAGCCAATCAGAGCACAGAAAACCCCCATCCAATCAGAGCACAGCCAAGCTCCCACCCAATCAGTTCAAACCCCACTAGCAGTTAAAAGGAAGAAACAGCTGCGATCACACATTGCTCCCAGAAGCACGGTTGAAGCCTGAAGATGATGAATGAGACTTCAAACGCCGCCAAGACACTTCCAATCTTACACGGAGAAAACCCGAACAACCAAAGACCTACATACAAATACCCGTGAAAACCTCAGAAAACATATATATATATATATATATATATATATATATATATATAGGTCTTTGGTTGTTCGGGTTTTCTCCCGTGTAAGATTGGAAGTGTCTTGGCGACGTTTCGACGAAGTCTCATTCGTCATCTTCAGGCTACAGCTTCGTGCTTCTGGGAGCAATGTGTGATCGCAGCTGTTTCTTCCTTTTAACTGCTAGTGGGGTTTGAACTGATTGGGTGGGAGCTTGGCTGTGCTCTGATTGGATGGGGTTTTCTGTGCTCTGATTGGCTGGGGTGTGTCCTGTGTTGGTGGGGGCTTGGTTGTGCTCAGTCTAGTCTGTGCTGCAGGGGGATTTGAGCTGGTGAGCTGCATAGCTGTTGTTTGGCTTTGTGGTCGTGCTACACAGACTAGACTGAGCACAACCAAGCCCCCACCAACACAGGAAACACCCCCAGCCAATCAGAGCACAGAAAACCCCCATCCAATCAGAGCACAGCCAAGCTCCCACCCAATCAGTTCAAACCCCACTAGCAGTTAAAAGGAAGAAACAGCTGCGATCACACATTGCTCCCAGAAGCACAGAAGCTGAAGCCTGAAGATGATGAATGAGACTTCAAACGCCGCCAAGACACTTCCAATCTTACACGGAGAAAACCCAACAACCAAAGACCTATATACAAACACCCGTGAAAACCTCAGAAAATATATATATATATATATATATATATATATATATATATATATATATATATATATATATATATGGAGAGAGAGAGAGAGAGAGAGAGAGAGAGAGAGAGAGAGAGAGAGAGAAAGAAAAACAATAGGACAGGAACAGTAGGTACGCCCCTTATGGTCCTCTTAGGAATGGGGTGAGGTCAATAGTAGAAAGTTTTTGGTTAAAGCTTTTGGGATTATGGGAAGAGACCACAGAATCAAGTAAAGTGTTCCAAGCACTGATGATTCTGTTACAGAAGTCATATTTTCTTGGATTCTTGGCTAACCCCAGCTTTCGATATACTAGAATGAATATCTATCATGCAAATTGGAAAATTGCAAAGAGTGAGATCCAAACTATAGATATAGAAACTGCAGTAATTTTTATTTAAAAGTAACAGTTTTCTTCTTTATCTGAAGTTTTATTGGTTCAGATCCAACAGTCTATCTCTACATCACAGTGGCTCTCTCACTTTGTCAAAAAATGTGATAATGTTTAACATGACATTTTCCACACTCAAATATTTTTCTGGAAACCAATGCTGCATTGAAGCAGCATATAAGTGGTTCCCATGGTATTTAAAGGAATTAACTAAAAATATTAAAAGTTCAATCAAACCACAGTGAATCCAACCAAATATTAATCACATGGACATGGATTAGAGAGAAAAAGGCTATAGCCCTATATAATACTTCTCTAGGCAACTCAGTGCAACTTATTTCTAACTATACTTTCTGGAACAGAGCTGTTGTTGGGTGGAACTTGTAGCAAGAGGTGTGTTCCTCTATGTCACTGACATAAACTTACTCTATTTACATTAAATAAATTTGTTTTATCACAACCAGTTTCAATGTGATGATGCTCCAGGAAGTCAAACAGGGTTAAAGCCAATTGAAGATTGAAGATTCCTCAACGAGGAATTGAACATTCCTCAATGAGACAATGAGTAATCAGTCTTCAATCATCTTAAGAGAGGCAACTGATCACTTCAATAATTCCTATATAATGTACTCCCATAATAAAGGACATTTTAGTATTCAGTATCATTTTGCACTGGGTAATTTCATTCCAGTAAACTTTGAGCTCTGTGGTAGTTTCTTTTAAAAAAGAGAGAGAGGAAGAAATCAAGAAAGAAGATAGGAAGCACTCTAAACCCCCCAAACGCACATACACAAATATATAAAATATTTGATTTTAAGTTATTTTATGGGTGTGATATAAGGCCCGCTTTGTTGTTTTATTTTAATGAACTAAAGATTTGTGCTTTGATTTGATTCTGATCATTTCATTTAAATAATGAAATCCTTTTGGGTATATAGAAATTGTGATAGTTTTGCCAATAGTGAAAATATATGCAAATGCCGATTAACAAAGCTCAGCAGATCTTTTCAAATATCAAAGGTTGATTGATCGTAGATGTGAGGGTACATTTCTCAAGGTATTGTCCCTGAATTTTTTCTGGTGATGTCCTGCTAACATTCACATTTCAAATGTATCCCATCTTTCAACATTAATTGACTTTCAAAACTATGGAATATTCTTTCAAAATGAATTCCTTTTCATGCTGAAAGCAATAGGCTAGTTCTGAAACCTAATTTAGGGCATCTATGCCGTTGTCCCCATAAATCTTCACCCTGGCCTTCAGATGAACCATGCATAGCGCTTCCTACAGATTGTAACTACTGTATATAAAATACAAGGCAATATCAAAATCTTTCTGAAATAATCAGATTCAAGACAGCTCTTATTTTTAAAAGATCATAGGGCTGGGGCGGGGGGTGGGGGGAGAGGAATAATAGCACATTATAAAAATCCCAAATACTGTTAGGATGACTTATACCTTGCAGACACTCTTTGGAGGCTGACTTCATCATATGTAGATCTAAATTTTGTGTCAGTCTAAGTTACCTTCTTGACATCCTTCAGGGAGAAAATGTAAGAAGTAGACCTCCAAACATTTCAAGGGCTTTAGCCTATTTCCAATCCCATGATTTCTTTCATTTTATTATGACTGTCCATATATGAACATTACTTCCACATTTGAGCAAGCATTTGGGGGGGGGGGAAACCAGAAAGCTGGATGTCTCGGGCTATGAGCCATATTTCTCCCTCTTTTTGTAATTGCTTTTCATTATACTTCACACCTGAATATAAAAGGATTTCCTTCAGTCCATAAACCAAGCTGGCTTTTTAACCCCATTCATTTCAGCAAAGAAAGCCAGGTTGAAATGGTTTATAACTCCAGGTGCATAAAGCATTTGTGTTATGTATATTTATTAACACCCGATCTAGGCAATAACCTGACACATTTTATTCCTCAAAACTTTATTTCACGCATATTATATTAGCAGACAAAATGGAGGATTGCAGAGAAAGGTGTTGCATGAAGAGTGGGGGGAAAAGAAGCCGGGGTAGAGGTTACTGTGGATCAAGAATTGAAGTAATTATTTCATAACCCTCATTCAAAAGGAGTTTTAGGCTATCAGTCACCAGGTGCTTTATTGTTTCTCAATCCAATAAGCCACTGTTGTGAGATAGGCTACCATTACTTTGATTTTATGGGTTTGCAGATTAATGATTTGCTTGTGACACCCACTCGGCCCCCTCTAAAGATATCTGTCTGCATACTTCCCCCTTCCAAAAGTTCAAGGTAATACTTAGTCCTTTATTTAAAAGAAAAAGAAAAAGAAAAAAAGAGAAATCTCTTTCAGATAAATCAAGGGTCAACTCAGCAATATGCTCTTTTTAAAGAGAAACCCTCACTTGTTATTTTCATTTGCAATGAAAATAAGAATGATCCATTGATGTCCTCTATTATATTCTCCTTGTGGCAGTGAAGCCTCAGATCCTGGTTCATTGAGCAGGAAGGAACATTTCAGCCATGAGGCAACAGGGCTGTCAGTCTGCTTGCAGATGAAGCGGGCAGTGGAGCAGAAGTTCAAGGCCAAGAGCAGAGAGCTACCTTATGTGAAAGCTACCATGTATTCTCGTTTCTATAATTACCATTTGACTCAGCAGGACAGCTTCACATACAATATCTTCCCACAAAACCAACAGGACTACAGCCTTCACCCTAACATACAGTAATCCTTAGACTGGCTTCTACAAAGCGGCAACTCTTTGGTATTACTCACTTTAGGGTCATTCACATCAGGCTTCTCCACAACTAATACTGGGACTGGAAGCCTGATGAGCTGACATTGAAAGACACTGTGGGTGATAAGCTAATTGCTATTGCATGCACTACAAAACCCATGAATGAAGAAATCCAGCAAGTGCTATATGTAAGATGCCAGTGGAGGGTTTCAAATTTTTTTACTACAGGTTCTGTGGCTTGGTGGGCGTGATATGGCTTGGTGGATGAGGCAGGGGAAGGATAGTATAAAATCTCCATTCCCACCCCACTCCAAGGGAAGGTTACTGCAAAATCCCCATTTCCTCCCAATCAGCTGACCCAGAAAGCAGACCCAAACCCACACTGATCAGGAAGCATGACCAAGGACCAGAAGCCAGACTGCATCTGCAACATTAGCCATTTCAAACCCCTCCAATCCATACATACAGCAGACTGACACCCACTATGAAGATGTAGCACCACCACAAAGCCAAACAACAGCTATGCAGCTCACCAGCTCAAATCCCCCTGCAACACAGACTAAATTGAGCACAACCAAGCCCCCACCAAAACAGGACACACCCCAGCCAATCAGAGCACAAAAACCTCATCCAATCAGAGCACAGCCAAGCTCCCACCCAATCAGTTCAAACCCCACTAGCAGTTAAAAAGGAAGAAACAGCTGCAATCACACATTGCTCCCAGAAGCACGAAGCTGAAGCCTGAAGATGATGAATGAGACTTCGTCGAAATGTCGCCAAGACACTTCCAATTTTACACGGGAGAAAACCCGAACAACCAAAGACCTACATACAAACACCCGTGAAAACCTCAGAAAACACACACACACACACACACACACACACACACACACACACACACACACACACACACACATATATATATATATATATATATATATATATATATATATATAGAGAGAGAGAGAGAGAGAGAGAGAGAGAGAGAGCGCATAAACAGAGTTCAGTTCTTGCATTTCTTTCCTCTGACAGTGTGAATTAACAGAGTGAAAATTTCTTACTCTAGGGTAAAAGGAATCATTTACACCTGTGCATTACTATTGCAATGGAACAGTTTCTTTGATGTTGTTTGCTTTTGATCTCATGAATCTAGCCTTTATACTAGCTTTGAATGCAACCATCTCCAAGTAGCAGCCAATGGAAAGTTGCTAAGTAGCAACCAATGGAAAGTTGCTAAATACCTCTAAATAAAATCTTCCAACTGGTTCTGAGTAATGGCGTTTCAAATTCAGAGAAAAAGAAGACAATTTAATAAGGGGCAGAGAAAGACACAAAGCCCCAAAACATGTATAAGGTTTTAATTGGGATATGAAAGAAAAGACTGAGCAGACAACTGATAACTTTGTGGATCAAAGAACTGACAATCATCTCATTAACACTGTTGGCATAGTCGATCTGTGGAGACCAGGAGTATCAAACTTACGGCGTCACATTGACATCATGTGACATATTGCAACTTTCCCCCCCTTTGCTAAACTTGGGATGGGTGTCGCCAGCAGGTGACGCATCCTACCCACAGGCCACGAGTTTGACACCCCTGGTGTAGACAGTTATATTAAGCAGTTTTCTGTACCTTTAAAAAAAGAATCTGCCAAGGGAGAAGAAACAGCATTTTGCTAATACTGTGGGATTTTCATCATGTTGGAAGAATTGGTCTGGAATATAGCAGTTGCCTTATCTGTAATTTTGGGGGTGGGACCTGTTCCTCATTCATGAGATGTTTAGAAGGTGAATCGGAAATATTTTCTACTGTTTCTGCAGTATTGCAGACAATTAACCTTGGAGTGTGGGGATGGGAATGAAGAACAAAAAGAAAATGAAGGTTTCCTATATAGATTGAACAGATTCCCTGACTGCAGGCATCTAGTAAAATCACGTTGTGAAATGTTGTAAACACGGGGATATTGTTAACAGGAACTTAGTCCATGGGTTTCTTTGCTGGCACCTGAAGCTCACATCTTTGGACTCACCAAGCAGCTGTTGACTTGCCAATTTTGTTGTCCTTTTCCCCAAGTGCTGAAGTTAATATCATTGCAAAGCGGAGCAAGAATGCCTGGTGCAACATGATCAAAAACCAGCTTGTATTAAATCATTTCCTAAGGCTATTACTTTTGCTTTTATTTTTGTACTTAATCAATATTGGATTTTTCTGTTCTTTTGCCCTCTATAAAGCGTGTCAATTTTTCATAAATATTGAATGCCAATAGTTTGTGTATCGTTTTAGATGCAGTTTGGCTGTGGTAGTATACAACCACATATCGTGGAATTCAGAGGCATTTTCCATGGAACTTGAACATGTGGAAATTCATTAATATTTGGAAAATTAAACTGGCAATACATTTTCATTTGTTCTTTTACCAGAACATTCATTTGTTTGGTTTGCAGCTTCCTCTTCCATTTGAAATTCCACTGGGTATCAGTGCTAAAATATTCTAGCAACATAATAACATCCTGCCAGAAAGCAGAGACCTTGACAAAGGCAAGGGCTGTATTTATAATGAGGGTAATGTACCAAGCACAGCTTCCCATTCATTCAAATGAAGTCTTCCTAATGCAAATGACATCAATACTAGATTTCCCAGAGAAGAAGAAAAGAAAATCATACCAATCTATTGTTAAGTAATACTTCACTAGGAAATAAGGAGTCTGGGTGCATGTGCTTTCGTCTGTTTTCATTCTTTGCTGTCTGCTATGAAGTATGGAGACCTTTACAGATAAGATCATGTAGGCCTACATGACCCAATCAGCTTCAGTATGTATGTGAACTCAAGAATCTTCCATTTTTGGAGACTGCCAGCAATTCAGTTTTTCATTATTTTGGTTCAGCAACTTCCTCCCACCGCCCATTCCCTTTACTTTCAAAGAACTCCACGGCAGAACAAGTAGCTATTTCCAGATCCATAGACATTCTGAGGCTTAGCACTAGGTATGAAACTTTGCCCTGACCAGGTATGAGCTTTTGGCCAATAAAATAATAGGGCCAAATAATGCTTGCTGTGTTAAATATACTTTAATAAAATAAATAATAACTCCAATTTCCAAATCTAAAAACAAGAAGAGAAAAAAAAAGTGTAGCATGATGGGTGTGTTGTTATAGCAGTGGTAGTCAACCTGGTCCCTACCGCCCACTAGTGGGCGTTCCAGCTTTCATGGTGGGCGGTAGGGGTTTTTTCTGATACTGAAGCACTTTCCTTTTTTTTTATTTAATTGACTTTTTAAAAAAATTTCATAGCATTATTTAAAAACATTTTCATTAGGTTTTCATAAAAATCCCTGTGACAATTTAAATTTCTGAAAATATACTATTTGTATCGCCCGTGCAAAAGTTTAGTTCACATTACGTAAGTGAAACTAAATGGCGCTATAGTGCAACCGCAAACAAAAGAGCCTCGTCCCAGAATAGCTCGCTGATCTCCCCCCACACCACCCAGCTGTAACAGACAAGCAGAGCTGGTAGCTAGTGCCCCCCCCAAACCCAATCCACAATGCACGAGAGACATGCGCAGACGACGATACACAGCGCATTACTGTGGAACCGGTGGACGGTTAGAAAATTTTACTACTAACAGAGATACAAAAGTGGGCGGTAGGTGTAAAAAGGTTGACTACCCCTGTGTTATAGGAACATGCCATCTATTTCTTTCATTGTTTGCCCCAAATGGATGATATGTGTAGCACCAAGACAACAACCAACCCTTAGAATTTGTGACCTTTGATCTGCATTCTTCCTGAAGTTAAATTACACCAATTACACCATTTTGGATATATACTTCATCATTATTTGAGCAAATTACTATTTGAATACTTATTTTAGGGCTTTTTTTTTTTGGCATGGCATTGTTGGATATGATGTTCATACTGATTGCATTACTTTGAGAGCTTCTCAAAAGTAAGCATAAAAAGTCCTAATAGATAGTGTTGTGTGTGTGACAATTTATATACTCCCCCATCCTTTTTACATTCAATTTTTCTAATTTGATACCTTTCAGATTTATAAGGTACCAAACCCATTTACCCCAGCTGGATGACTAAAATCCAACTCTTTGGAGACAGGTTGTTCTACAGTATGGTCCTTACCACACTTTCTATCAAACAGTAACTAAAGTTTTAGTGCAGTGGGCAATTACAGAAAATTGTGTCTCAGCACTCCAACTCTCGGAAATACTCCAGGAGCCACATTAATCTAACACATGTTAAGAAACATAATCAGATCCCTTCCTGGCTGTTATTTTTTATCGCTTTTAAGTCTCTCTTCCTCTCAAAAGGCCTAAAAAGTCTCTAATATTATTCTTGAGCTTGCATGCTATGCAGTGAACAGATTGGTGTTGTCAGGAAATTACATCCAATCTGTGTTGAACTGTGAAGGGGAATTGTTTATGATTAGGTGATTTACACATGAAGTAGGCAGAAGATGGCAAGGCCTGTAATTAAGAGGAGGGAAATTTATTTCTCAACAGCATGTTCCCCCTTTTGAGCAGAACCCTAGAGTCAGTCAAGGGCAGATTCAGGCACATTTCTCCTCAAGCTCACTGAATCTGCACATGGACCCAACTGAGTACACTGAACAGTTGCCAGCAGCAACATTTGGCCCTTGTCCTGCTTCCAAAAGCAAAACTTAGATGGTTCTTACATCTTCTGTGAGCTCTTCAGTGCTGTATATAAAGGAGCTTTGTACATACCCATCTGTCTCTTTCTCACCTTGTTGGCTTCAAATTTCTGGATTGGTTGCACATGCTTGGATTTTAAATTACAAGTCAGAACATGCTGTCATTTCAGGGCATGAAAAAGTCACCAATAGCAATGGGGTATATATGCATATGTATCCTGGACTTGGAGAATAGAATAGAGTAGAATTTTTTATTGTCCAAGTGTGATTGGACACACAAGGAATTTGTCCTGGTGCATACGCTCTCAGTGTATTATACTAGTTATAACAAACCCAGTTATTCTTCTAAAAAGAGAGTGAGGGGAAAGAAGTGGAAGCAACCTTTGCACATCTGCAATGAGGTGCACATCTGAATCTGATTTCAAAAAACCCTTTGAAAGTGATCGTTTTGGTTCTCTGATAGAATTCATCTTTTGTCTAGAAACATGTTGTATAGGAAACAAAGCATTTCAGAAAAAAAATGGAATAAAAGAAAGAGGGAAGGAAGCAATAAATTATACCAACACACTTTGGGCTTCGGCCCTATCCACATTTGCTGTATTGTCTCCCACAATTCGCGTGCAGCCTCTGGTACATTATTCTTAAAATAATTTCTCTTATAAGAAAATGTTGTCAATCCTTTTCTAGAACAATAGAATCATCTGATGGTTGTATTGTGCATCTTCTTTTTTTCTGATGGAAGCATCAAATCTCTTTTTAGCTTACTCATCCACACAATCATAAAAAGAGAATTAAGTCAAGAGTTTGATTTTAAGTTTTTTTTCTTCCTTGCTGAATTTTGAATTGTGCTGCAAAGTGTGGAGAAGTTTTCAATGAGTAAGATCAAGAATCAGTTTTCCAAAGAAGGGGGAAAAATTCTCTTCCCAAGAGACTTATGATTTATTAGAGAAATCCAGTTAGGGCAGAACATGGACTCTGTAGTTAGGGAAGAGATGCTAGGGTAATAGATAAAGGATTAGTTTCTCCTTATTTGTCAGCAGATGCATCTTCCATTCTACCAATAGTTGCCTTCAGGGGAAGCCAGTGAGGTGACTGCAACGGACTGGTTGTGATGCTATAGCACAAGCCACTTTACTGAAAGAAAAACTCTGGCAAATACCTATGGGAGCATTTGCTCCACTCAGGGGGACCCCAAGTAAGATGATAAGGGGAGACAAGGAACTCAGACAAGGCCTGACACCAAGTTTCTAAATTTTAGCGTAGGGGTGAAATGATCCTGGATCGGACCAGATCACGTGATCTGCTAGCAATCATGGCTGGTAGTTCGGTGATCCGGTAGCAATGCCCAACTGCCCGGGTGTCATTACTTCCTGGTTTTAACCAAGAAGTAATGTGTTTCTTACCTTCTGCACATACACAGAAGGTTTTGCGCATGCGCAGAAGGTCTGGGTGCAAGTGACGTGCCCGCATACTTCCGAACCGGTAAGGAAGGTAAGTAGATTTTATCCCTGGTTTAGAGTATGGGATTAGGATAGGCACTCTGAGTGGACCCAGGAAATATGTAGAGGGGGATTAGCCTCACTATATTTTTCTGGCCTTTTCTTAAATAAATATTTCATCCTGCCCTGTGGTATGGTTGGCCTCAACATTCTCCCAGCATTTCAAAAATATTGCAATGCTGTATTGCAATTTATATTTCCAGAGTCCTTTCTATCCTCTATGTAAGGAAATAGTTCCACTTATCACTTCCATTTAAGATAGTTCAAGCCAGCCAGCACAGCTAACTCTCTTGCACAATGCTACATGTCTAGCACTTGGTGAAAATCAGAGTACAGGGTCTTTGTTGAGAGATGTTTTTTCATGCTGGATTTTTATACTGGATTCGATGATATATTGCCAACTTTGTGCTTTGGGATCAGATTCCAAAATGCATTTGGATACATGTCAGCTTGAACAAACAGCAAAACTTTGACTGGAATTAATTGCTACTGCAGGCTGTAAGACAGGAAGACAAATCTGAGGAAGAAACCCTCCTCAGTATTTATGCATGCATGTGTTGGACAGTATAATCTCACAAGTGAATCTCAACAGTATTATATAAAAGTGTGTCAAAATAAATTAGTGAAATAGCAGTCTTTGTTACATTTGGCCTGATTCATCTGACTATGCCAGCTGGGAAATTATTTGTACAAAGATCTCGTACAACAGAACTCCATCATTTGAGATTTGGATTAAACACCGAAAATAACTTCTACATCAGGATATTTATACCGTGTAAAGCATGGACTTTTCTAAAACCTGAATGAATAAAACTGTTTTCTTTCCTATTTTTTTAAACTTGACTTTTCCTACCGTTCAAAGCAGATAGAATTCCAGAATAAATACTAGATCATCAGCAAAAGCTTGTAGTTTATATTCTTCTTTTTTAATTAAAAATTAATTTTTTAATTTAATGATTCAGCCACATAACATCACTTATGTAATTTAATGGATCAAACAATAGAATATGAATCAATTTCATTAACCGTAAATAAAGCTCTTTTTTTAAAAAAAAAAATTAAACTGGTTTTCAGAGTTTAAGGACTGCAGAAAACCAATTGCAACCAGCCTGCATTCCATTGAGGACCTGTGTACTGCACTAGTCAGAAGGAAGGCAGAGAAAATATCTACAGATCCCTCCCATGCTGGACATAAATTGTTTCCACTCCTCCCTTTGGAATGCCACTACAGGTCAACTAGATATCAACAACTAAACAGAGAGATATCTTACCCCTTCACTCTGCTGAATATCTAATTGCCACAGTATTGTCCTATGTCTAAATATATTTGCCCATGTAGTATCTCTTTATTATTACTATTATCCTTCTCATCTTTTCCACAGCCTTCTCTTATTACAATTATTACTTTGTTGTTTTAAACACTGAGCGCTTATGCACCAGAGACAAATTTCTTGTGTATCCAATCACAACTGGCCAATAAAGCTATTCTGTGCTCTCTTTCTCCCTCCACCCCCACTTCCTTCCTTCCTTCTTACCTTTTTGCTTTGTCTGTCATTGCTTTTCTATTTGCTTACTTTACTTTTCATTTACTTTTTGTTTCTTTACATTTGTAGTGTTTTTACTCTGTAAAAAATATTTAATAAAAATCAATTTAAAGAAAACAGTAAAATAGAAAGGAGGTCCTTCTGCAACTAGAGTGTTTCTGGACCATGCATGCTATTAAGTCCAATTTTAATTGGAACATGCATATTTTCAGTTTTTGCTCCAAAATAATGTACAAAAAAATTCCCCCAAATCCCTTCTCAAAAGCACAAAAACCAGGAAAAAAAAATCCAAATATGGGAATGTGTAGATTCTAAATTAATGTCATGAAATTTCTATTCCAAGTCAGCTTATCAGATTTTGGAGAAGATGTAAGACTGCTTTTGTTTTCTGTCCCTCCTCTGATTAAAAAGAAGAAGAAGATGCACACAATCTGTATAATAGCTTCACATGGTCCAATACTTATAATATTTACAGTAGATTTATGATAATATAAGATCTGATGGTGCCATTGTTCTGTGGTTGCATCTTTCAGCTGTTTGATTATACTAAAGCAGTCTGGAAATTACTTTCTCACAAGAGTGATCAGTCTCCCAAAGACATGAGGCCTATATAATTAAAAGAAATTAGATTCAACACTACCTAACTGAATTAATATTTGTTAGGGGAAAACAGGCTCCATTGTAATGTTCCTGTATTGCATCCAAAGTAAAAAGCACTCTACTTATCTTCAGTGGGAGTTGACATAGAGAATTTTCAGCAGAGTTTATTCAGAACTTTTAAAAAGATTAAGGGGTTGAAGTAATGCAAAACCAAGCTCCAATCAATGACCAAACAGGCATGAATAAGCAATAATGGCCTTCTCCTGCCATACTGGATCAGAACTGAGGTAAATTTAATGCTAACCATATTTCATATTTGAATAAATATGACAAATGTAATTTTAATTCTTCTCTATATATGCCAAATAGTACATTAAAAATTTTTCATTTTTTACTTATCTAGAAAACCATGGCAACCCAAATGCAAGCACTAAGCCATTAAGAGTAAGTTGATTTAATTCAGCAAAATACTACATATATATAGATTAGAGTTGTGGAATGACTGGAGAAGTAGTAAGTAAGTGAGGATGCCATTTATGGTATGTATAAATGAAGAATATCTTTTTTACAGCTATGAAATTCTTCTATATCTCTAAGGCTCTATTCAACCTACCCTTACTTGGCAATGTAAAAAGCTTCAAGAATAGATTTCCAAGGCTATGAAAGCTCCGATAAGGTTTTTGCAGAATTTTTTTTTATTTTATATTTATTTATAATCTTCATTTCAGAAAGCAATACTAAAACCCAGCAATTGCTATGTATCAAATACACACTCTATTTATATTGAAATCAAGGTTCAAAATTCTTTTGCCTGTTTCTCCAGCTCAACCAATGTAATAGACAGACATCCGTCTCTTTGGGGCAGGAGGCCCAATTTCCATATGTCTCTTGTTTTGGTAATTGATCTGATGCCAGGCTGATTATTGCTGGTTGTGTGAAAATTAGCTCATGCCCCCTATCAGTAGCTCTCTGAATTTAAAAAGACTTGCTTTGACATCCAAAAGGAGATTTGAGTGAAAATCGATATGAAAATCACATGATATTTATCCAGAATTAGCAATTATATTGCACTTTTGTAGTTTTCATAGCTCCTGGATATAAAAAAGATAGTTTCAGTAATGTTTTGGTTATTCCTCTTTACATATCTGTATTTTTTCCCTCTACTGCTTATTCTTAAGATTTAACTAAGATGTTATGATTGGAATTGTAGGTGTAAGTGTGACCACATCTAAGATTTATAATAGCATTCTTATACTTCTATTTTTATTTTTTTCCAAAACATTGCTAGCATGGAATTTGCCTTTTGTTCTTGCAAAAATTGCCCATTGCATGGATATTTGCAATGACTGTAACTATACTATGGCTGATGTGAAGCATGCAAAAACTAAATACTTTACAGCAGGGGTGTCAAACTGTGGTGTCACGTTGTTGTCATGTGACGTATCATGACTTTTCCCCCTTCACTAAACCAGGGATGGGCGTGGCGAGCACATGACACATCCAGCCCGCGGGCCATGAGTTTGACACCCCTGCATTACAGTACCCTTGCATTACAGTACTGAATTGATTTTGTCATTTGCAAACCAACTAAATCTGTTTGAAGTGATAGGGAACTTTAGAAAAAGGTTGTATATTTTTCTTTGAAGATCAGGAATTTCATATCTGAGTTTTTCAGGCTCTGAGAAAGATATGTCTGGACCTACAGATTTGTTTATTGTTAATTTATCAATAGTCCTATAATTTTCTCTCTTCACAAGTTCATTGGCATCAATTCTTTTGTTGTTGTAAGTTGCAAAGTTGTGTCCGACCCATTGTGACTCCATGGACAACATTCCTCCAGGATTTCCTGTCCTCTACCATCCTCTGGAGTCCATTTCAGCTCATGCCTACTGCTTCAGGGCCTCCCTCCAGCCACCTTGTTCTCTATCGTCCCTTTCTTCTTTTGCCCTCAATCTTTCCCAGCATTAAGCTCTTCTCCAGTGAGTCCTTCTTTCTCATTAGGTGACCAAAGTATTTGAGTTTCATCTTCAGGATCTGGCCTTCTAAAGAGCAGTCAGGGTTAATCTCCTCTAGGACTGACCAGTTTGTTCGCCTTGCAGTCCAAGGGACTCACAGGAGTCTTCTCTGGCACCATAGTCCAAAGGCCTCAATTCTTTGGCACTCAGCCTTTCTTATGGTCCAACTTTCACAGCCATACATTGCAACTGTGAAAACCAAATAAAATCTGTCACTACCTCCATTTCTTCCTCATCTATTTGCCAGGAATTGAGAAGGACAGATGCCATGATCTTAGTTTTCTTAATGTTGAGTTTCAAGCCAACTTTTACACTCTCCTCCTTCCCCCTCATCAAGAGGCTCTTTAGTTCCTCTTCACTTTCTGCCATTAGAGTGGTATCATCTGCATATCTGAGGATGTTGATATTTCTCCCGGCAATCTTAATTCCAACATTTGATTCATCTAGCCCCACCTTTCTCATGATGTGCTCTGCATATAAAATAGGAAGGGCGACAGTATACAGAGCCTTGCCAGACTCCTATCCCAGTTTTGAACCAATCAGTGGTTCCATGTCCAAGTCTCACTGTTGCTTCTTGACCCGCATACAGGTTTCTCAAGAGACAAATAAGATGGTACTCCCATCTCTTTAAAAACTTGCCACAATTTGTTGTGATCCACACAATCAAAGGCTTTATCATAGTCAATGAAGCAGAAGCAGATGTTTTTCTGGAACTCCCTAGCTTTCTCCATGATCCAGCGTATGTTGGCAATTTGATCTCTAGTTCCTCTGACTCTTTGAAATCCTGTATGTACTTCTGGTAGTTCTCAATCCACATACTGCTGGAGCCTTGCTTTTAGGATTTTGAGCATAACTTTACTAGCATGTGAAATGAATACAATGGTGTGATAATTTGAACATTCTTTGGCATTGCCTGTCTTTGGAATTGGATGTAAACTGACCTTTTCCAATCTTGTGGCCACTATTGAGTTTTCCAAATTTGCTGGCAAATTGAGGGTAGCACTTTTACTGCATCGTCTTTTAAGATTTTGAATAGCTCAGCTGGAATACTAGCACCTCCACTAGCTTTGTTGTTGCTCAGATTTCCTAAACCCATTTGCCTTCAAATTCTAGGATTTCTGGCTTGAGGTCAGTGACCACCTCATCTTGGTTATCAGGGATGTTAAGTTCATTCTTGTATGGTTCTTCTGTGTAATTTTGCCACCTCTTAATCTCTTCTGCCTCTTCTGCCTCCCTGTCATTTTGGTCCTTTATCATGCTCATCGTTGCATGAAACGTTCCCTTCATATCTCCAGTTTTCTTGAAGACATCTCTGGTCCTCCCTATTCTATTGTTTTCTTCTATTTCTTTGCACTGTTCACTTAAGAAGTCATTGTTATCTCTTCTAGCTATTCTTTGGAATTCTGCATTCAATTGGGTGTAACATTCTCTTTCTCTCTTGCCTTTCGGTTTCCCTTCTTTGCTCAGCTATTTGCAAAGCTTCCTCAGAAAGCTATTTTGTACAATGTTGTGAACCTCCATCCATAGTTCTTCAGCCACTCTGCCTATCAGATCTAATTCCTTAAATCTATTTGCCACTTCTACTGTATATTTATCAAGGATATGATTTAGTTCCTACCTGAGTGGCCTAGTATTTGGCTCTGTCCAGGCCTGTCAAACTGGTGGCCCGCTGGCCGGATGCATCACACGCAGGCCATGCCCACCCTGTCTCTGCAAAAGGAAAAAACACCCCAATCTCTCACAATACATCACATGACGCGATCGAGTTTGACACCTGTGCTCTATATGGTTTTATCCTTGTCTTTTACAAACATACTGAGTAGATTTATTGAAATATTATTTTTGTTTCCTTGAGAAGTGGAATGTTTTTTTACATGAATAATTCCTCACATGTCTTAAAAAGAATGGACGTTGTTGATCAAATCCATCCTTTCCCCACCAAAAAGAAGGAAGGAAGGAAGGAAGGAAGGAAGGAAGGAAGGAAGGAAGAAAGAAAGGAAGAAAGAAAGGAAGAGAGAAAGAAAGAAAGAAAGAGAGAAAGAAAGAAAGAAAGAAAGAGGAAAAATTTATGAGATCTGAAGCATCTTTTAATATATTCAAAACTGAAGAAAAAAAATATTCAAAACTGTAAGACTAGCATGCAAAAAACCTGGATATATATTATTTAGCAGGATTCCATCAATCATAGAAATGAGCATCCTGTAGGTCTGGGTCAATACCTTACAGCCCATTAAACAGAAGGAAGGGAAGCATGTTTTTTTTATGTTCAATATGACAGACAGTGAGAATGAATAATAATAATAATAATAATATAAGTTCATAGTTTCAGCTGTCAATATCAGAATGAAAAATTATCAAACATTAATCCATCAGAAAATGTTAACTTTGCCATTCTTGATTATTACTTGCCACCTGAACTAAGATAATGATAATGATAATGATAATAATAATAATAATAATAATAATAATAATAATAATAATAATAATAATAATAATAATAATAATAATAATAATAATAATAATTTAATTTGTATACCACCCTTCTCCCGAAGGACTCAGGGCGGTGAACAGGCAGATAAAATATAAATACACACAATAATTAAAAACATCCCTTAAAAAACTAATTTAAATGCCCAAAATGTTAAAAAACGTACTCCCCCGTAAAATCACAAAATTTTAAAAACCCATCCAATAAAAATAAAAATCAGGCTAGTCCAGCCATACGAAATAAATAAGTTTTAAGTTCGTGGCGAAATGAATTACAAAAGTTTTATTTTAAAATATGAAATGGTTTAAATGTTTCATTTGAATAGTTTAGTTTGCTGGACTACCAGCAAATACCAGATGCTTTATAGCTGCCAGAATAATTGCAGATTTTAAAAAAAACATTTAAGCTTAGAAAGAAAACAGAAATCAAAGTACACCATATCAGTGTATGGGTCAGTAACTGTTGTATTCAGTTATTTGTGGTAATGATCATTTACTATACTGTTAATAACTAATTCTTAATAATGTTCCAATTAGGAACATTCTTGTTTTCAACTTATTAAAATATTAATTCCTAAGAGAAGGAAACTTGATTATCAACATGAAACTGATTCAGCAGCAAGGAACCACCAAGACTACTTCCACCAACACAGAGAGAGCAAGCCACTAGTATATAAAATGAGAGCAAACCACACTCCCTTCTAGCATTGATAATGTTACCGAGTTTGGTAATGAAATATCTGCAAGAAAGCTCAGAGGATCCCATTGTTCAGAAGTCCATCTGCACCAGAATGCAGAATGTTCTGCATAGCAGATGTCAGAGTGATGTTAGAGTGGACATAGCAGATGTTAGAGTGGACAGTGTTGGTGGCAAGTTTAGGTTGAGGATTATAATTTCTGATACTACTCCCTGGTAAATAACCAAATAACAGAATAACAAGAGTTAGAAGGGACATTGGAGGTCTTCTAGTCCAACCTCCTGCACAATCAGGAGACCCTAAATCAGTGGTGGATTGCTACCAGTTCCCCCCATATCGGGCGAACTGGTAGCAGCAGTGGCAGGAGGCTCCGCCCACTCACCCAGATGCTTCTGCGCATGTGCAGAAGTGGTGCATGGAAGAGAGAGTGCACACCCATGAGCAAACCGGTAGCGATGGGTTTTGTAAACCACTACTGCCCTATATCATTCCAGACAAGTGGCTGTCCAGTCTCTTCTTAAAAACCTCCAGTGATGAAGCACCCACAACTTCAGAAGGCAAGCCATCCCACTGTTACTTGTTCTCACTGTTAGGAAATTTGTCCTTAGTTTTAGGTTGGCTGGTAGATTCTTTTGTCATATGATGTCCATGCAATACAAACTTGGACCTTTCATTCAGTGAGATACTTTGTAATTCAAAACTTGTAACTAGCCCAGTTTTTTCACCCCACCTCTAAACAGCACGAGCATGAGACATGCTAATTTGAATTTTGTTTCAGTAAAATCAGAACAAAACTGATGTTCAACCTGCTGAAAAAGCATAACATAACTCAGGATTAAGAAGGAACACTTAAAGCTCATACGGAGACACTGGAAATCTCAATTCCATTCCTCTGAATTGCATTTTTGTTAAATAACGTTGAATCAAGGACTCTAGCCAACCATTTTTTAAAAATATATTTCATTTATTTATTTTATTTTATATATGGGGAAATAACACATATTAAAAGAAAAAAACCTAAGTAACAAAAACAAAAACACCAAAACAATTACAGGAACTTGTATTGCTATTTTTGTATAAGGTAAAGGTAAAGGTTCCCCTCGCACATATGTGCTAGTCATTCCCAACTCTAGAGGGCGGTGCTCATCTCCGTTTCAAAGCCGAAGAGCCAGCGCTGTTCGAAGATGTCTCTGTGGTCATGTGGTTGGCATGACTAAATGCCAAAGATGCACAGAACGCTGTTACCTTCCCACCAAAGATGGTCTCTATTTTTCTACTTGCATTTTTTACATACTTTCGAACTACTAGGTTGGCAGAAGCTGGGACAAGTAACAGGAGCTCATCCCATTACGTGGCATTAGGGATTTGAATTGCTGAACTGCCGACCTTTCGATCAACAAACTCAGCATCTCAGCCACTGAGCCACCGCGTATAGTAAAACCTAATTCAGACATTAATAATAGCAACAAGTGGCTCAGAGATCAGGGCACTGATTAAGCCCTGAGCTCATTGAATTTCTGGCTCCCAGCCTGTAGATTGTTGATAACTTGCTCTCCTCCTTTTCTGTGTAAGGCAAACTCAAGGCAATCTGACATCATTTTAAATAAAACAAAACCTAAATTAAAATATGTTATATTAATGGAGAAAAAACACAGCAGAGAAGGCATTTATTATTTAAAAATAAAATAGATCTGCTTTGGGGAGCTTGATTTACCAAGCATTGGAATCTGAATGGCTTCACTAGAACAGCAAGCTGTTTTGTTTTGTCTGCATTATTAAGCCTTGTCCATCTGTTCTGTTGCTCATAAGTGACATTTCACACTGTTAATGCATTTCAAAGGTAAACAATGGAATCAAGTTGTTAAGGACAGTTTAATATGATTATTAAAATTCCGACATGTATATGACTTCTTTGCTATTTACGTCTAAACGATATCTAGCTAAATTTAAAATTTGATTGTCCCTGGAGAAATTGAGGGTAAAAAAATGTCAGACGCAAGTCTTATATGAATTTAACCATTTGTACATATTATATGCATGTAGTATTGTAACCGTCTGATTTCATCTCTTATTGTAATGCTAATGAGAAATAGGCTGGTTCAAGTTCAGGACTGCTTATGGCCTTTGACCTGTGTTTTGATTTGTTTTTCAATTTTCTAGAGTGAGGTATAACCATAGTTAGCTAATATTGGTGATATAAGTTTCTGGCACTATGTGGTTTGAACAGTTAATCATTTTCGTATAATCCCTAAAACATGTCATCATTAACTATTGTTGGTTATGCAGAATAGGGAAACATGCTGTGGACTATTCTAAGTCATTGTAACGCCTCTCTTAGTGTATATGATATTTCTCTATATTTGATAAACTCTTTACTATAAAATTCAACCTGTTCATCTGCCCCCAGATGTCCTGCTATCATTCCAACAAAATTTAACTAAGACTGTGCAAAAAAACCCATATTTTTATGCTGTGCCTAGTTGCGAAGCCATTGCTCAAGCATCAAGGCATCTATATCCTCCACTCCTCTGATCACAACAAAATATCTTATGCCACCAGACTTGAAATTCTGGTTTTAGAAAATGTAGAACTATGCCGCCTTCGGCATGACCTGAGCATAACCCATAAAATCATCTGCTACAAGTCCTTCCTGTCGAAGACTACTTCAGCTTCAACCACAACAATACACAAGCACACAATAAATTTAAACTTAAAGTGAACCGATCCAATCTTAATTGTAGAAAATATGACTTCAGTAACAGAGTTGTTAATGCCTGGAATGCACTAGCTGACTCTGTGGTCTCATCCCAAAATACCCAAAACTTTAACCAAAGACTGTCTACTATTGACCTCAGCCCATTCCTAAGAGGTCTGTAAGGGGTGTGCATAAGAGCACCAGCGTGCCTACCATTCCTGTCCTAATGTTCCCTTTGGTTGTATTCAATTTGTGTGGTTATTTCATGCTTATACTTATATATATTGTTGTGTTTGACAAAATAAATAAATAAATAAATAAATAAATAAATAAATAAATAAATAAATAAATAATTAAATAAATAAGTAAAATATCTGTCAAAGTTTTGTCATGGCCATTCCAAAGCCCTTTCCTGATCTTCTGAAGTTGTGTTGCATGCATCAAAGAGACTTCTATCAGGTTGGAATATCTTGGCTGCAGCAAACCATAAAAGGATCTTGAAGTGACTGTGCTGAGACTAGGGGACATGGACATCTGTGGTCAATGATATTTACAGAGACATAGAATCAACGCTTGGTACAATTTTGTAATCAATATTCCATAAAATCAACATAATTATATCTGGTGGATTCTGTGTCCATTTATCCCTTTTATTGCAATATGCAGTCCAAATTAGAAGCATATTTGGTGCCACTCTTTAACTTTGGGCAGAGCAAATAGTGCCTTTGAAAAGCACTGAAGGTTAAAAAACATATTAGAATAATAGTCATTAGTCTCCCAAACACAAATATGTGCTTATAAAACAATCTCTAAAGTACATCATAATATCTGATTACTCAACGGAAACATTGCTACCCATTAACCCCTATAGAACCAATTTCCCATCGGATGTCATGTCATCTCAGATGCCCCCATTACTTTAAATGATGCAACAGCAGTAGAAGCAGGACATGCAAGAATGCCATGCAGTCATACAATTTATATCGTTATTCGACACAATATATTGTGTATATTACTAGAGTAAAAAAAATATGATATTCATGATCCTTGTTCTTTTATGTGAAATAAAATTCAGTGAAAAATATATCTTCTTTTTTCTATTAGGATTGATTTTTAGTGTGTTCTTTCATTACTTATGAATATAATTTTGAAAGTGGTTCTTGTGCTGACAAGGAAATGGATAACTTCCTTAGTGTTCCATGGTGCAAACATTATCAGATACAAGCTGGCCCAAAACTACAGGTGAAATCTCATCATTATTAAAAGCACAGGAGAATGAAAAGGAGATACTAACTTCTTTGAATGACATAGAGCAGGGGTGTCAAACAAATATGTCATGTGATGTATCGTGCCTTTTTTTCCCTTCGCTAAACCAGGGGGTTTATTCCAGAGAATCACTAGAAGAGAAAAGAATGCCTTCTTAAATTAACAGTGCAAAGAAATAGAAGAAAACAATAGAATAGGGAGGACCAGAGATGTCTGCAAGAAAACTGGAGATATGAAGGGAACGTTTCATGCAAAGATGGGCATGATAAAGGACCAAAATGGCAGGGATCTAACAGAGGCAGAAGAGATTAAGAAGAGGCGGCAAAATTACACAGAAGATCCAAACAAGAATGAACTTAATGTCCCTGATAATCAAGATGAGGTGGTCACTGACCTCGAACCAAACATTCTAGAATGGGAAGTCAAATGGGCCTTAGGAAATCTGAGCAACAACAAAGCTAGTGGAGGTGACAGTATTCCAGCTGAGCTATTCAAAATCTTAAAAGACGATGCAGTAAAAGTGCTACACTCAATTTGCCAGCAAATTTAGAAAACTCAATAGTGGCCACAGGATTGGAAAAGGTCAGTTTACATTCTAATTCCAAAGAGAGGCAATGTCACAGAATGTTCAGACTATTGCACCATGCACTCATTTCACATGCTAGTAAGGTTATGCTTAAAATCCTACAAGGTAGGCTCCAGCAGTATGTGGATTGAGAACTACCGGAAGTACAGGCAGAATTTTGAAGAGGCAGAGGAACTAGAGTTCAAATTGCCAACATACACTGGATCATGGAGAAAGCTAGGGAGTTTCAGAAAAACATCTACTTCTGCTTCATTGACTATGATAAAGCCTTTTTTTTTTTATTGAAAGAGTTTTAAAAAACAGAAACATTTTTCCCCTTTTTCCCCCCTCCCTCCCAAAAAAAACCCCTTCCCCCCCTCCCCCGGCTTCCCGGGTCAATCACAAGGTATTGTTATACATAAACCAAACATAGAATAAAATTTTCCCTTCCAATCCAAGTAACCACATCCAAAGCTTTTCATCTCCCGACCCCCTCCCCATTACATAAAATAACTTTCTAATTATTCAAAGGCAATCTGATATTTCTTAATCTGTTATCTATTTTGTAGATAATCAATCCATTTTTCCATTCAATTAAATATCTTTCCCGTAGGGAGCGGACGACCCGTTGCAGGGACGTGCTGAGGAGTTTAACGGTTATCTATACAATAAAATCGTTCAGCTTCGGGATGGTCTGGACCAAGATTGCGGTGATGTGGGTGAGATGCTCGAGGGCGGTCTTGGTGACATTGTTTGGGATGAGTTTGACCCTGTGGCTCCCGAGGACATGGACAGGTTGTTGGGTAGGTTGAATGCCACCACGTGGTTACTGGACCCGTGCCCTTCTTGGCTGGTGCTGGTGACTCGAGAGGTGACACGAGGCTGGCTCCAGGCGATTACGACCGCTTCTTTGGTGGAGGGTGTCTTCCGCCTGCCTTGAAAGAGGCGGTGGTGAGGCCCTCCTTAAGAAGCCGCCCTGGACCCGGCTGTTTTAGGTAATTATCGTCTCCAACCCGCTCGCGCGAAGGTTGTAGAGAGTATGGTGGCATATCAATTTCCTTGCACCTGGATGAAACTGTCTATCTAGACCTGCTCCAGTCCGGTTTTCGCCCGGCTACAGCACGGAGACGGCTTTGGTCGCGTTGGTGGATGATCTCTGGAGGGCCAGGGATAGGGGTTGCTCCTCTGCCCTGGTCCTATTAGACCTCTCAGCGGCTTTCGATACCATCGACCATGGTATCCTGCTGCGCCGGTTGGAGGGATTGGGAGTGGAGGGCACCGTTTATCGGTGGTTCTCCTCCTATCTCTCCGACCGGTCGCAGTCGGTGTTGACGGGGGGGCAGAGGTCGGCCCCGAGGCGCCTCACTTGTGGGGTGCCGCAGGGGTCGATCCTCTCGCCCCTCCTGTTCAACATCTACATGAAGCCGCTGGGTGGGATCATCAGTGGTTTCCGTGTGAAGTACCAGCTGTATGCGGATGACACCCAGCTGTACTTTTCACACCGGACCACCCCAACGAAGCTTTCAAGTGCTGGCCCGGTGCCTGGAGGCCGTGCGGGTCTGGATGGGGAGAAATAGGCTCAAGCTCAATCCCTCCAAGACAGAGTGGCTGTGGATGCCGGCATCCCGGTACAGTCAGCTAAATCCGCGGCTGACCATCGGTGGCGAGTCATTGGCCCCGATGGAAAGGGTCCGCAACTTAGGCGTCCTCCTGGGTGAACGGCTGTCTCTAGAAGATCATTTGGCGGCCGGCTCCCGGGGGGCGGTCTACCCGGGTCGCCTGGTACGCCAGTTGCGCCCCTTTCTGGACCGGGATGCCCTATGCACGGTCACTCACGCACTCGTGACGTCGCGCCTGGATTACTGCAATGCTCTCTACATGGGGCTCCCCTTGAAGGGCATCCGGAGGCTGCAGTTAGTCCAGAATGCGGCTGCGCGGGTGATAGATGGAGCCCCCCGTGGCTCCCGTATAACACCCATCCTGCGCAGGCTGCACTGGCTACCTGTGGCTTTCCGGGTGCGCTTCAAGGTGCTGGTGACCACCTTTAAAGCGCTCCATGGCATTGGGCCGGGTTACTTACGGGACCGCCTACTGCTACCGAATATCTCTCACCGACCCGTGCGCTCTCACAGAGAGGGTCTCCTCAGGGTGCCGTCAGCGCGGCAATGTCGCCTGGCGACGCCCAGGGGAAGGGCCTTCTCTGTGGGGGCCCCCACCCTCTGGAATGAACTACCCCCCGGTCTTCGTCAGCTTTCGGACCTCCGGACCTTCCGCCGCGGGCTTAAAACACATTTATTTAACTGTGCAGGGCTGAGCTAAATTTTAAATTTTAAATTACTGGTTTTTAAATTGGCTTTTATTTTATATTTTTAATTTTAAATTAATAGGCGTTTAGAATAAGTTTTTTAACTGTTTTTATATTTCTTACATTGTATTTATGTGTTTTAAATGCCTGTACACCGCCCTGAGTCCTTCGGGAGATAGGGCGGTATATAAATTTGATAAATAAATAAATAAATAAATAAAATTCCATCAATCATAGAAATGAGCATCCTGTAGGTCTGGGTCAATACCTTACAGCCCATTAAACAGAAGGAAGGGAAGCATGTTTTTTTTATGTTCAATATGACAGACAGTGAGAATGAATAATAATAATAATAATAATATAAGTTCATAGTTTCAGCTGTCAATATCAGAATGAAAAATTATCAAACATTAATCCATCAGAAAATGTTAACTTTGCCATTCTTGATTATTACTTGCCACCTGAACTAAGATAATAATAATAATAATAATAATAATAATAATAATAATAATAATAATAATAATAATAATAATAATAATAATAATAATAATAATATTTTAATTTGTATACCGCCCTTCTCCCGAAGGACTCAGGGCGGTGAACAGGCAGATAAAATATAAATACACACAATAATTAAAAACATTCCTTAAAAAACTAATTTAAATGCCCAAAATGTTAAAAAACGTACTCCCCCGTAAAATCACAAAATTTTAAAAACCCATCCAAAAAAAATAAAAATCAGGCTAGTCCAGCCATACGAAATAAATAAGTTTTAAGTTCGCGGCAAAATGAATTACAAAAGTTTTATTTTAAAATATGAAATGGTTTAAATGTTTCATTTGAATAGTTTAGTTTGCTGGACTACCAGCAAATACCAGATGCTTTATAGCTGCCAGAATAATTGCAGATTTTAAAAAAAACATTTAAGCTTAGAAAGAAAACAGAAATCAAAGTACACCATATCAGTGTATGGGTCAGTAACTGTTGTATTCAGTTATTTGTGGTAATGATCATTTACTATACTGTTAATAACTAATTCTTAATAATGTTCCAATTAGGAACATTCTTGTTTTCAACTTATTAAAATATTAATTCCTAAGAGAAGGAAATTTGATTATCAACATGAAACTGATTCAGCAGCAAGGAACCACCAAGACTACTTCCACCAACACAGAGAGAGCAAGCCACTAGTATATAAAATGAGAGCAAACCACACTCCCTTCTAGCATTGATAATGTTACCGAGTTTGGTAATGAAATGTCTGCAAGAAAGCTCAGAGGATCCCATTGTTCAGAAGTCCATCTGCACCAGAATGCAGAATGTTCTGCATAGCAGATGTTAGAGTGATGTTAGAGTGGACATAGCAGATGTTAGAGTGGACAGTGTTGGTGGCAAGTTTAGGTTGAGGAGTATAATTTCTGATACTACTCCCTGGTAAATAACCAAATAACAGAATAACAAGAGTTAGAAGGGACATTGGAGGTCTTCTAGTCCAACCTCCTGCACAATCAGGAGACCCTAAATCAGTGGTGGATTGCTACCAGTTCCCCCCGTATCGGGCGAACTGGTAGCAGCAGTGGCAGGAGGCTCCGCCCACCCACCCAGATGCTTCTGCGCATGTGCAGAAGTGGTGCATGGAAGAGAGAGTGCACACCCATGAGCAAACCGGTAGCGATGGGTTTTGTAAACCACTACTGCCCTATATCATTCCAGACAAGTGGCTGTCCAGTCTCTTCTTAAAAACCTCCAGTGATGAAGCACCCACAACTTCAGAAGGCAAGCCATCCCACTGTTACTTGTTCTCACTGTTAGGAAATTTGTCCTTAGTTTTAGGTTGGCTGGTAGATTCTTTTGTCATATGATGTCCATGCAATACAAACTTGGACCTTTCATTCAGTGAGATACTTTGTAATTCAAAACTTGTAACTAGCCCAGTTTTTTCACCCCACCTCTAAACAGCACGAGCATGAGACATGCTAATTTGAATTTTGTTTCAGTAAAATCAGAACAAAACTGATGTTCAACCTGCTGAAAAAGCATAACATAACTCAGGAATAAGAAGGAACACTTAAAGCTCATACAGAGACACTGGAAATCTCAATTCCATTCCTCTGAATTGCATTTTTGTTAAATAACGTTGAATCAAGGACTCTAGCCAACCATTTTTTAAAAATATATTTCATTTATTTATTTTATTTTATATATGGGGAAATAACACATATTAAAAGAAAAAAACCTAAGTAACAAAAACAAAAACACCAAAACAATTACAGGAACTTGTATTGCTATTTTTGTATAAGGTAAAGGTAAAGGTTCCCCTCGCACATATGTGCTAGTCATTCCCAACTCTAGAGGGCGGTGCTCATCTCCGTTTCAAAGCCGAAGAGCCAGCGCTGTTCGAAGATGTCTCTGTGGTCATGTGGTCGGCATGACTAAATGCCAAAGATGCACAGAACGCTGTTACCTTCCCACCAAAGGTGGTCCCTATTTTTCTACTTGCATTTTTTACATACTTTCGAACTGCTAGGTTGGCAGAAGCTGGGACAAGTAACGGGAGCTCATCCCATTACGTGGCATTAGGGATTTGAATTGCTGAACTGCCGATCTTTCGATCAACAAACTCAGCATCTCAGCCACTGAGCCACCGTGTATAGTAAAACCTAATTCAGACATTAATAATAGCAACAAGTGGCTCAGAGATCAGGGCACTGATTAAGCCCTGAGCTCATTGAATTTCTGGCTCCCAGCCTGTAGATTGTTGATAACTTGCTCTCCTCCTTTTCTGTGTAAGTCAAACTCAAGGCAATCTGACATCATTTTAAATAAAACAAAACCTGAATTAAAATATGTTATATTAATGGAGAAAAAACATAGCAGAGAAGGCATTTATTATTTAAAAATAAAATAGATCTGCTTTGGGGAGCTTGATTTACCAAGCACTGGAATCTGAATGGCTTCACTAGAACAGCAAGCTGTTTTGTTTTGTCTGCATTATTAAGCCTTGTCCATCTGTTCTGTTGCTCATAAGTGACATTTCACACTGTTAATGCATTTCAAAGGTAAACAATGGAATCAAGTTGTTAAGGACAGTTTAATATGATTATTAAAATTCCGACATGTATATGACTTCTTTGCTATTTACGACTAAACGATATCTAGCTAAATTTAAAATTTGATTGTCCCTGGAGAAATTGAGGGTAAAAAAATGTCAGACGCAAGTCTTATATGAATTTAACCATTTGTACATACTATATGCATGTAGTATTGTAACCGTCTGATTTCATCTCTTATTGTAATGCTAATGAGAAATAGGCTGGTTCAAGTTCAGGACTGCTTATGGCCTTTGACCTGTGTTTTGATTTGTTTTTCAATTTTCTAGAATGAGGTATAACCATAGTTACCTAATATTGGTGATATAGGTTTCTGGCACTATGTGGCTTGAACAGTTAATCATTTTCGTATAATCCCTAAAACATGTCATCATTAACTATTGTTGGTTATGCAGAATAGGGAAACATGCTGTGGACTATTCTAAGTCATTGTAACGCCTCTCTTAGTGTATATATGATATTTCTCTATATTTGATAAACTCTTTACTATAAAATTCAACCTGTTCATCTGCCCCCAGATGTCCTGCTATCATTCCAACAAAATTTAACTAAGACTGTGCAAAAAAAACCATATTTTTATGCTGTGCCTAGTTGCGAAGCCATTGCTCAAGCATCAAGGCATCTATATCCTCCACTCCTCTGATCACAACAAAATACCTTATGCCACCAGACTTGAAATTCAGGTTTTAGAAAATTTAGAACTATGCCGCCTTTGGCATGACCTGAGCATAACCTATAAAATCATCTGCTACAAATCCTTCCTTCGAAGACTACTTCAGCTTCAACCACAACAATACACAAGCACACAATAGATTTAAACTTAAAGTGAACCGCTCCAATCTTAATTGTAGAAAATATGACTTCAGTAACAGAGTTGTTAATGCCTGGAATGCACTAGCTGACTCTGTGGTCTCATCCCAAAATCCCCAAAACTTTAACCAAAGACGGTCTACTATTGACCTCAGCCCATTCCTAAGAGGTCTGTAAGGGGTGTGCATAAGAGCACCAGCGTGCCTACCGTTCCTGCCCTAATGTTCCCTTTGGTTGTATTCAATTTGTGTGGTTATTTCATGCTTATACTTATATATATTGTTGTGTTTGACTAAATAAATAAATAAATAAATAAATAAATAAATAAATAAATAAATAAATAAATAAATAAATAAATAAATAAGTAAAATATCTGTCAAAGTTTTGTCATGGCCATTCCAAAGCCCTTTCCTGATCTTCTGAGGTTGTGTTGCATGCATCAAAGAGACTTCTATCAGGTTGGAATATCTTGGCTGCAGCAAACCATAAAAGGATCTTGAAGTGACTGTGCTGAGACTAGGGGACATGGACATCTGTGGTCAATGATATGAAGACATGCTTTACAGAGACATAGAATCAACGCTTGGTACAATTTTGTAATCAATATTCCATAAAATCAACATAATTATATCTGGTGGATTCTGTGTCCATTTATCCCTTTTATTGCAATATGCCGTCCAAATTAGAAGCATATTTGGTGCCACTCTTTAACTTTGGGCAGAGCAAATAGTGCCTTTGAAAAGCACTGAAGGTTAAAAAACATATTAGAATAATAGTCATTAGTCTCCCAAACACAAATATGTGCTTATAAAACAATCTCTAAAGTACATCATAATATCTGATTACTCAACGGAAACATTGCTACCCATTAACCCCTATAGAACCAATTTCTCATCGGATGTCATGTCATCTCAGATGCCCCCATTACTTTAAATGATGCAACAGCAGTAGAAGCAGGACATGCAAGAATGCCATGCAGTCATACAATTTATATCGTTATTCGACACAATATATTGTGTATATTACTAGAGTAAAAAAAATATGATATTCATGATCCTTGTTCTTTTATGTGAAATAAAATTCAGTGAAAAATATATCTTCTTTTTTCTATTAGGATTGATTTTTAGTGTGTTCTTTCATTACTTATGAATATAATTTTGAAAGCGGTTCTTGTGCTGACAAGGAAATGGATAACTTCCTTAGTGTTCCATGGTGCAAACATTACCAGATACAAGCTGGCCCAAAACTACAGGTGAAATCTCATCATTATTAAGAGCACAGGAGAATGAAAAGGAGATACTAACTTCTTTGAATGACATAGAGCAGGGGTGTCAAACAAATATGTCATGTGATGTATCGTGCCTTTTTTTCCCTTCGCTAAACCAGGGGGTTTATTCCAGAGAATCACTAGAAGAGATAAGAATGCCTTCTTAAATTAACAGTGCAAAGAAATAGAAGAAAACAATAGAATAGGGAGGACCAGAGATCTCTTCAAGAAAATTGGAGATATGAAGGGAACGTTTCATGCAAAGATGGGCATGATAAAGGACCAAAATGGCAGGGACCTAACAGAGACAGAAGAGATTAAGAAGAGGTGGCAAAATTACACTAAAGAACTATCCAAGAATGAATTTAACATCCCTGATAATCACAATGGGGTGGTCACTGACCTCAAGCCAGACATCCTAGAATGTGAAGTCAAATGGGCCTTAGGAAATCTGAGCAACAACAATGCTAGTGGAGGAGACAGTATTCCAGCTTATCTATTCAAAATCTTAAAAGATGATGCAGTAAAAGTGCTACACTCAATTTGCCAGCAAATTTGGAAAACTCAGCAGTGGCCTCAGGATTGGAAAAGGTCAGTTTACATTCCAATTCCAAAGAAAGGCAATGCCAAAGAATGTTCAAACTATCGCACCATTGCACTCATTTCACATGCTAGTAAAGTTATGCTTAAAATCCTACAAGGTAGGCTCCAGCAGTACGTGGATCGAGAACTATCAGAAGTACAGGCAGGATTTCGAAGAGGCGGAGGAACTAAAGTTCAAATTGCCAACATATGCTGGATCATGGAGAAAGCTAGGGAGTTTCAGAAAAACATCTACTTCTGCTTCATTGACTATGATAAAGCCTTTGATTGTGTGGATCACAACAAATTGTGGCAAGTTCTTAAAGAGATGGGAGTACCATCTTATTTGTCTCTTGAGAAACCTATATGCGGGTCAAGAAGCAACAGTGAGAACTGGACATGGAACCACTGATTGGTTCAAAACTGAGATAGGAGTCTGGCAAGGCTCTGTATACTGTCACCCTGCCTATTTAACTTATATGCAGAGCACATCATGAGAAAGACGGGGCTAGATGAATCAAAAGTTGGAATTAAGATTGCCGGGAGAAATATCAACAACCTCAGATATGCAGATGATACCACTCTAATGGCAGAAAGTGAAGAGGAACTAAAGAGCCTCTTAATGCGGGTGAAGAAGGAGAGTGAAAAAGTTGGCTTGAAACTCAACATTAAGAAAATTAAGATCATGGCCCTCTCAATTCCTGGCAAATAGATGGGGAAGAAATGGAGATAGTGAGAGATTTTATTTTCCTGGGCTCCAAGATCACCGCAGATGGGGATTGCAGCCATGAAATTAAAAGACGCTTGCTCCTGGGGAGAAAAGCTACGGCAAATCTAGATAGCATACTAAAAAGCAGAGACATCACCCTGCCAACCAAAGTGCGTATAGTCAAAGCTATGGTTTTCCCACTTGCAATGTATGGCTGTGAAGGTTGGACGATAAGAAAGGCTGAGCGCCAAAGAATCGAGGCCTTTGAACTCTGGTGCTGGAGAAGACTCCTGCAAGTCCCTTGGACTGCAAGGCAAACAAACAAGTCAGTCCTAGAGAAGATCAACCCTGACTGCTCTTTAGAAGGCCAGATCCTGAAGATGAAACTGAAATACTTTGACCATCTAATGAGAAGGAAGGATTCACTGGAGAAGAGCCTAATGCTTGGAAAGATTGAGGGCAAAAGAAGAAGGGGACGACAGAGAATGAGGTGGCTGGATGGAGTCACTGAAGCAGTCAGAGTGAGCTTAAATGGACTCCAGAGGATGGTAGAGGACAGGAAGGCCTGGAGGAACGTTGTCCATGGGGTTGCGACATATCTTCACAACTAACAACAAAAAACCAGGGGGTGGGGATGGCCAGCCCATGACGCATTCGGCCCGTGGGCCATGAGTTAGACACCCCTGGCATACAGAGATAACTTTCACATTTGAAAGTGGAAGTACTATTTATTTTATTTATTTATGCATTAAGTTTAAACTATATGGTGCTTATCTCACTGTCAATTTACTCTGGGTGGCTTACAGGCATAAAAACATTGGTATAAATATTAAAACATTAAATAAACAGAAATTAAATGAGATAGTACTAGTTAGAATTCTTATGTAGTCATTCTGTTATTTTTTTAACATAATCTAAATAATAAGAGCACAGAGAAACTTGTTTCCTTTCTTGATTTGTTCCAGGATGGAGGGCTGTTATAGACGCCTGATAATAATGTAATTTAAATGAATATTAATGTAATAAGTCTCAAATTAAAACAATTTCATGAGGTAATAGTATCTGAAGTTAGAAGATATATTATGCGATATTAAAATTTTGCTGATTTCTGAACCAATTTGATTCTAGTAAAGTAAAATATAATGATCTAGGATTTTGTTTGTGAGATCTCATTATCAGAGGTTAAATCTAATAATAATACTGCTTAATAGAAGCAATTTTACTTATTCTGTTTTGGATATGTTTGGATGATTCCTCTTTTCAATAAGCACTTGTTGATGATATATTTGTTTATCAAATTTAAAAATACATCCAATTATTTTTCCAAAACTTCAAAAAGCGAAAGAAAGAAAAGCATATTGTGGCAGGTTGAAGTGCCAGGCTGAAGGAAAGTAGCTAGATCTCTGCCAAGGTCATGAAGTTTTTTTCAGGAAAACAAATTACTCAGCACTTGACCAAGACCACATAGGCAGAAAGGGGAAATGCTTCCAGGTCTCCTATACAGAGACACTATATATCTGGCGTATAGAATAGAAAAAGAGCAAGCAGGAGGAGGGAAAGAGGAGTGTATTGAAGCAGGACATGCTGCTGGAGTGGACACAGCCTAATAAATTTGGAGTGGAAGGGAACCTGAAAAATTCAGATAATCTGGGCCTGAGATAAAGAGAAAGACTGGGAGGAAAATCTTGATATGGTTTGTGAAAATGTGAGACCAGGACGCCAAACTGTGTTGTATCTAAGGAGATTCAGATACTGGACAGTGGCATCTTGTGAGTTAAACGCTTTGTTTGACAGCAAAACAGCCAGGAGAAAACACAGAGATACTCATTATCAGTAATTGAAATAGGGAGGGGAGAAAAAAAAAAATCAAAGTGAAAGCTGAAAGTGCAAGAAAGAAAGAACAATAAAAAACATATAAAGAAAGGAAAAAAGAGACACAGAAATAGCTTCCAATATTCCTTACCACAGTTATAGGTACAATTATAAATTTGCCTTTCACTCTATCCTCACAAAATAACTCTCTTCTTTCTATAATCTATTCTGTCTAATCATCGAAACCATAAATCATAGGTTCATTTTTTTCTGTTTCACACAAAAAGTCTATAAGTGTTTCCCAGTCAGCAATAAACATATTGTCTTTTCTCTGATCAAATAAGTCAATTTAGCCATTTCAGCAAAATCCATCATCTTCATCAACCATTCCTCTATTGCCGATAGTGTTGAATTTTTCTATGTTTGTGCATAAAATAGTCTTGCTGCGGTTATCATATATAATACAAAGTTATATGACATTTTTCTAACTATTTATCTCTCAATCCCAAAAGGAAAAAAAAAACACCTTTTTACAAAATTAGCGAACATGACAAAGTGTTCCTTCCTGTTCACATTTTCAGGATAAATTTGAAGTGGCTTTATATATTCTAGACAATTTCTTGGGTGACATATACCAATTGTACATTATTAGATAACATTATTATTTAAAATTATAACATCGTGTAAATTTTAATCATTTTAGCCACATATTTTGCCAGTGTTCCATCTGTATGTTACAATCAAAATTTTATAGCCCATTTTATTATACACTCTTTCCCTTCATCTTCTGTTTTAAATATATAAATTCTTTTTTCTGCTTGAAATCTTCCCCTAAATCTACTTTGAATTGTAAAAAGAGAATCATTGATAACTATATCCCTCTGCCACCAGTTCTTCTTTTGATTTTATTTTATATCCCCCTTGACAACATTGTACTATCTTACAAAAAGTTAGCCATTAGTATTTGTCTATTATTTCTCATTTATAAAATGCTCCTAGGGCTGAGAGCAATAAATGTGTTTTCAGACACAACCGAGGGTTGTATATTCTCAGTACGGCAAGTATAACATAATCATTTTTTAGAATCCATGTTAGCCTTAACTTTATCAAACCACCCATATCCATTTCACCTAACCCTCAGGTCATGTCCTTCTAACTGTAAAAACCTTCAGAAACACCCACTCTCCCATCCAAACCAAACAGGAAGCTACAAAATTCAATTCCAGAGCAGGTAAACCCAATTCACCTCTTTCTTTTGCATCTTGTAACACCTAATATTTAACTTCTGTTTTTTCTCCTGCCACACAAATTGAGATCCTTCTGCCACTGCTTAAATGGTACATCACTTGTCAAAACAGGTATTGTCTGAAACAAAACCATCGTTATAGGGAAGACATTCATTCTTATCATAGAAATTCTCCCAGCGATGATAGTTGTAGTTTCTGCCAATCTTAATATTTTTAACTTCATTCCATGTCAACATAATTATTTTGAAGTAATACACCATTATTATTTGTCACAGCAACACTCAGATATTTCACTTTATTGGGGCATTGTGGTCAATGATTTATAATGGTCTGGAGGACAAAATCTAAGGGGAAAAAGCAAAACAAAGTAAAAAACTCTTTGTGTCTCTGCAACTGATGGATCCCGAATACTGTTAGGTAACATTTTTTTCTTCTGGGAAATTCAGTGACCCTGTTTTTCCCCCACTACACATTAGTGTACATCTGTGTGCAGCTCCACATGCAGCTAAACCCACCGATCCTCCAATAAAACAGACCATGTGTGTAGATCTGAATGCTTTATTGAAAGAACAGGATATCGTGAAACTGGGGAAAATAGGGATACATACAATGAGAACCAAATACAAGATAGTCAGTATTAAGTTTTTTATTTATTTATTTCATTTTGTCATAAAAAAAAAAACATATCATGAAGAAAATATATATATATATAAGTAAAGAATATGCATCAGCTATATTAATTTGATATAATGAAGGGAACAGTAGGACAGGAACGGTAGGCACTTTTGTGCTCTTATGCACGCCCCTTATAGTCCTCTTAGGAATGGGGTGAGGTCAATAGTAGAGAGTTTTTGGTTGAAGATTTTGGGATTTTGAGTAGAGACTATGGAGTCAGGTAAGTTACTACTGAACATAACAATTAATAAATACAAGCAATTTAAATCTCACCAACAATGCTCTGTGGGATGTGGGTCTTCCTTAGATGACCATGTGCCACAGATTAAGATGGATGCTTCCTTGTCCTTCTGTTTTCTCTAAATGCTAAAGAAATGGAGTCTGACTTCCCAGCGTGCACTTGGTTGAGAGTGCGGGCTGATGAATAAATGGGTGGGATCAGCTTCAAACAATATACTTGGGGCATATTTGTCTCTCTGGCCACTAGATGAGGCTAGAGGGCAACAACAGTATATAAAGTTATACTAATGTGGCATGACAGACCCTCCCCCCAATTGTTCTACCTACAGCTTATGGCCATTTGCTTATAATGCATCAGTCACTTTTCCAATGTTTTTGCTGATACATATATGGAGGGCTCTTGGAACCTTCACAGTTATTACAACTTTTGTAGACACACAAATGTACCATATCAAGGCAATGAACATCAGCTGAATTATATCTCAAAAATATTTGCTAAAAATAATTCTTTCTTTTTTTTTTTACATTTTCTTTGGAAACAGATCGGTTTAGATACTATTCAACAAATTTTATCAGTTAAAAATGCTGTATTTATGTAATATAATTTTGCAGGATCCAATCTGGGCTGGTCACTGCGGCCAGAGGTTTAGTCTTCTGAGCTTTTGGACTTGTGCTGGAGCCCATCTTCATCTCCATCTGACTAGAGCAAAGTTCTCTGAGGATGGACTCCAGCGTTGAGTCTGCAAGTTCAGAAGACTAAACCTCTGGTCCTGGTGACTGACCCAGATTGGATCCTGTAACATTATCCTGGGACACACCTTTATTTTTGATATAATTTTGCTGGTTGGATTTCCATTGTAATGTGAAGATATAAGAAAAACTAGAAACTGTTCACAGTGACAGTGATGTTATTTAGCTCAGTATCCACTTTGCTTGTACATTAATAGCATTAAAGAGATTCATAAGCTAAACTTTCATGGATGGAATTGCTATAAGATGTACATTCTATTTTAGATATATAAAACCACAAGCTTCACAAATTAGACTTTCATGGAAGTCAATGAAAATGAGATCATTCCTTCCCTTAAGTCAGGGTTGAATCTAGTGAGACCTTTTGATGAAAGTAGGTGTGTAAGGGGGGAAATGCTCCCATTGTTTACAGTTTATGAATCACATGCAGGTGTCAGAATGCATCTGAGCAAAGGACAAGCTGTTTCCCCAGCTGATTTTTTTTAAAAAAAATCAATATTAGATTCAGACTCACAGAAAAAAGGACTCTTTGGGAGATTCAGGGCAGTCGTTACCCTTGGACATAAAAGCCGATAGGTATGCTGCCTCTCCATTCATCCATATAATATAATACTTTTCTATTGCCATTAAAAGGCTTACTCTGTACGATATCATGCATTTCATAATATTTCCATCTAAATGCAGATTTCTATGTTCCTTGTGTACCATCCAGTCAGGTTTTCCATAAAAATACCAGCAGGAGACAACATTGAAATTCATTTTGCACATTAACAAAATCTCTCTAAGGTTCTTTCTTTTATTTGTTTTATCAACTCAAGCAATAACCAGGAAAATTAGAGTTCAAGTAATGATAGGAAAGCTATTTATGATTTTATCAGGGTTGTCTCCTTTCCACCACCCACCCACCCGCCTCTCAGACAATATACAGGCTCTTAAGGGCCAGTAATTTTACAATGCTCCATTAAAAAATGAAATAAGTTCCTCTATATCACTTAACCCAAGTCCTGCAGTAATAGATGGGGCCCAAAGAAAATGCACTTTGGGTAACGTGGAACATGAATGCCTTCCCCTTCGATATCCATGCTACATTTATTATAGGTCTTGGGGGAATTTGTTGCTCTTGAAAGCATTGTTGTAAATGTCATAATATTTTCTATCACCTCTGTTTGCAGCATGCAGGTGGAAACAAATGTAGAAGAGAAAAGGCAACAAAGCAGTCTTTTGAAACTGTTTCATTGAACTATTTGGAACTCTCAAACCAAACCAGCCTGATAGGACGATTGGCTTTATGTTTCGTCAGAAGTAAGTGCTGTGCTCAGTGCAACCTATTCTCTAGTCAGTCTGGAGCTCATCCAGACACCTTTTGTTACAGTGCTAAGGGCACCTATTACGAGGGCATGTCCTTGTAATGGGATCTCCATTTCCATACCAGCCTGTGTCCATACCAGCCTGTCCATTCTGAAAGAACTACTGACCTATGGCAATTGACCCACTGAAGGATCACCCTCCCATACAGCTGAAGGGTTCTATGCCTCTATGGCCATTTGTGCTTTGGCTGATGGAAAGACAGAACCCCTCCGGAAATCAAATATTTTTTTTTCCCCTTATGACTATCAAACCAGTGAAGCCCTACTCCTCTCATAGCCTTGTGCTTGATGGAGACAGAGGAAAGAGTTCTTCAGGGATTCTACTTTTCTGCTGGCTTCTTCTCTTTGGAGAGCAAGGAACAGATTTATGTGTCATCAAGCCATTGTTAACTTTTAGTGACCATACAAATAGATGTTCTCCATGACAATCTGTCTCTAACTTCATCTTACAGGTCTTCCAATGGTGTACTCAAGTCCACTGTAATTTAATCCTTCCACCTTGCGGTTGGTCATCCTCTTCTCTTTCCTTCCTCTTTCCCAGCATCTGGAGAGCTCGGTGTTCACGGAGTGTATCAAAAGTAGGATAATTTGAGCCTAGGCATTTGTGCTTTAAGGGACAATTTGAGGTTGATTTGTTTCATTCATTCATTCATTCATTCATTCATTCATTCATTCATTCATTTATCAAATGTATTATCTGCTCATCATATCAGAAGTTAACTCTGGGAAGGTAAATCATAATCATAAAAGGTAAATATATATAAGTGACATTTTCTTCTTTTTCCATGTCAGGATGCTCTCCTTTTACAAGGAATCTTTTAAGAAATTGGCTGCCCACAACCTTATCAGGAATGTTCTCAATAGCAGTGTTTAAAAGAGTCTATTCTCTTCCCATTCTGTTTCTTCAAAGTACAACAGTGTCACAGGGAATACCATGGCTTGGACAGAGAAGGAGTTAAATAGTGCTTCAAAATTTATTTAGGTTCCTGACTTTTTAATCAGAGAATTCATAATAGTTTCTGTTATATCCCATAACATTTTTTGGGAAAAAAATAATGTACCCTAATTTTATTTTAAGAATGGAACACACTGACCTTCTGCAAGAAAAACTGGAATGAGAACCATACAAGTCACATGAGGTCGCCCTTACATACATAAAACAGGAACCTGGTGAGGAAAGAGAATGGCTGGGATTGTTCCTTTGTTCCAAGAGTGTTACACATTTAAATGAGCAAATCTTTTCAGGGAAGCTAAGACAATTTTTTTTTACCCTATATTTTCAGAAAAAGCACTTTTAAAAAAAGGATATTTCTGTTTATGTGGCTCAAGTTTTTTTTATAGATGTTAGAACATTGTTTCTCAACCTTAGTAACTTTAAATGTATGGCTTTCCCACTCCTAGAATTCTCCAACCAGCATGGTGGCTGGGGACTTCTTGGAAATGAAGTCCACACAATTCAAGTTGCTGGGGTTGAGAGACCCTGTGTTAGATCTCAGGAAAGCATCTTTCATTTCCAAAAAGAGCTTCCTCCTTTCCTCCATTCAGAAGTCTCTCTTAAGAGACATGCTTGCCTTTCTGCAGAAGCCAGTAATGCTGTGCAAGTCTTCCTCCAAAAAAAGAAAGATGCTCATTTATTTCAGCCTGATGAGAGAGAAGAAAAGGATTCCATATTTCTATGGTTAGCCACTATTGGTTCTCATTTTTCTTTTCTTTTTTTTTTAGCGCGGGATCAGTGGTGGGTTTCAATTTTTTTTACTACCGGTTCTGTGGGTGTGGCTTGGTGGGCATGCTGTGGCTTGGTGGGCGTGGCTTGGTGGGCATGGTAGGGGAAAGATACTTTAAAATCCTCTATTCCCACCCCACTCCAGGGGAAAGTTACTGCAAAATCCCCATTTCCTCCCTATCAGCTGGGACTTGAGAGGCAGAGACTACATGGGGGTGGGGCCAGTCAGAATTTTTACTACCGGTTCTCCGAACTACTTAAAATTTCTGCTACCAGTTTTCCAGAACTGGTCAGAATCTGCTGAAACCCACCTCTGCTCGGGATGTCTGTTCAAAGCTTGGTGAACCAGCAGATGGAAAGTCTTTCCAGTGCGTTGAATATTTATTAAAATATATTTGCCATCCAGTGGACTCTGGGTGGCATACAAAAGTAGGGGGGGAACCATGAAAATCAGGGTGAAATTCAGTTGGTTCAGGCGAACTGGTAGCAGCGGCTGTGGGAGGCTCCGCCCACCCATGCAAATGTCAGGACATTGCTTTTTTGCGACATTTTAAGCCTCTGTGCATGCACACATTTGCGAACCGGTAGGGAAGATAAGTGAGTTTCTCCTCTGATAAAAATACAAGCATTACGTCACATGGCCGTCCCACATTAAAATATTTCATTTTCTTGCTATCTGCTGAGTATGAAGCACGGATGAAGAATAGCTCCAGCTCTTATAATACTGTCCCTATGCTACTTCAGTCTTTGAACCATTGTTATTGGTTGCAGGAACTGGGTATGTCTAGTTTAATGAAAAGAAGAACTAGGGGTGACATGTTAGCAGTGCTCCAATATCTCAGGGGTTGCCACAAAGAAGAGGGAATTAACTTATTCTCTAAAGCACCTGAAGGCAGGACAAGAAGCAGTAGATAGAAATTAATTAATGAGAGAAACAGCCTAGAACTAAAGAGAAATTTTCTGACAGTTAGAACAATTAATCAGTGGATTAACTTGTCTCCAGAAGTTGTGAATGCTCCAACATTGAAAGTTTTGTGATAATGCAATGCGCGTGCGCCCCCCCTGCCCATACCCACCCTCACACATGCATGTGCATGGCAGAGATGCATGGCAGAGATCCAAAATCCAGCTGGCAGGCAGGAGGTGCACACAGATGCACGGCGGACCTGATCTGGGGTGACGGCTCACGTGTCTGCAGAGAGGGCTCTACATGCCACCTGTGGCATGTATGCCATAGCTTCATGATCACGGGTATAGGGCTTCCTGCCTAAGCAGGGGGTTGGACTAGAAGACCTCCAAGGTCCCTTCCAACTCTGTTATTCTATTCTATTCTATTCTATTCTATTCTATTCTATTCTATTCTATTCCAACTCTGTTACTCTGTATTTTATTCCTGGGCTTATAGCGCACCCACCAATCATGCCTTCTTGCTCCACCTCTGTTGCAATGCTTCTCTCCAAGCAACATACACATCTCCCATCTCAAAGCTGGAATTAATGTATGCTGCTGGACATGTGTAAATGAAGACCCTGAATATATTGAATATTCAACATCATTTAGACTATGAAACACATTTGAAAGGGGCACTTTGTAAAGCACATTGATCTTCCTCAAAGTGTCAAAGCATTCACATGCTCCACAAAGTTGCAAGGCTGCTTTGAAAACTTGACCTGCTTGTCTCTGGAGTCTGTATCTGCATAGGTATCACTGCTGCTGGGAATACAGGCAAAGCAGGGAAGCAGGCAGGGTGAGAGTCTCGGAAGCTACCAGGCCAAGTATCTGAAGGGGTGGCTATTTTAAGACTTTGAAGAAAGATGCGTGCTTGCTTCAGCACACTTTGCAAAGAGAACATTTCAAATGCTTTTCACATCTGTAATACAAACCATTGTTGAAATTCCGTCCCCATCCATGGAAGCCTGTCAGATATAAGGCACATCTTATATGCAAATTATACATAAAAAGCAGGGGTGAAATGCTCCCAGTTCGGACCAGATTGCCAGATCCGGTAGCGATGGCGGCAGGTGGTTCAGAGAACCAGTAGCAAAAATCCCTGCCTCCCCCATGAGGCGCACAATCATCAGAAGTTTTTTTTTACTTTTAAAAGCATTTTTTCTTCAGCCCAAAAAATGCTTTTAAAAGTAAAAAAAAAGCCTCTGATGATTGCGCGGCTCAGCTGGGATCGTCAGAACCCTTTAAAAGCATTTTTTAACAACTTCTTCGGCTAAAGAGGTTGTATTTAAAAATGCTTTTAAAATTAAAAAAAAAAGTTGGCTACGTCCACCCAGTCACATTACCCCACCACCACCAAGCCACGCCCACAGAACTGGTAGTAACAAATTTTACATTTCATCCCTGATAAAAAGCTTTTATACATAAAAGGATGCATTTGCATCTAACATACCAGGGAAGGGAAGGGAAGGGAAGGGAAGGGAAGGGAAGGGAAGGGATCTTTTCAGAATTACAACTGGAAACACAATAGAATATATGGTCATACCCTGAGAAGCCAAAAGATATAATTCCATTCTGCAGTTCATGTTGTAAGCTGTCAGAGAGGTATAAATCTTACATATCTTCATAGTGACCTGGAAAATATTTGCATCTTCTTCATAGCGGCCTCAACTGTTTTCCAGCCTTTGAAGCAGCAGAAAATGCTGGAGATGCTGCCAGATAGGAATAACTACTGAACTGTTCCACTGCCCAAAATAGAATAGCCTTGGAAAATGTTAGGGGAGGGGAGAATCTTAAAATTGCTAGTGAGAACTGACTTGATCCCATCCCCTGACCACACCATCAACAGCATCACCACCAAAAAAGTATCCATAGCCAACATTGTATTGAAAGAAGAGGAAAACCAACTCACATCATGAGTTGCAGTGATGTGTCATTTTTCATTCAGTCTTTCTCCCTTCCCCTCCTCTCCCCCTCCCCCCCCCCCGCTTTTTTAATGTTTCTTTGTCACAGAAGCATCCATAGCTTGGGAAAACCGTATTTTTAGCAGCAACAGCTTTTCCAGCAAGTTTAATTGCTACTTAATGAAACAGGATTTAAGAAGTAAGACTCAAAGGCAATGTGGATTGCTTTGGGGGAATCTGCCTATCAATCACAGGTTGTCTATTCTTGATATGAACAAAACTGGCTTCTGGGCTTTCTCAAGACTGTGACAGATATGCCATGGATGGAAATGGAGATAGAAGTATGCAAAATGTATGAGCCATCTGCATTTCTGAAGAAAGCAGTGACTAATCTATAGGTGAGAAAAACTGAGTTTGACTTTTTCACATTCAAAATTCTTTTGCTCTAGGGGTGGGGACGATTTTTTTTTAAAAAAAATTGAACCCTTGTTGATGAGGTCGGATACGACTTTGCAACTAACAACAAATGATGCTTTTAAAATGATAATGAGGAATGTCAGTGTAGAGCATCAGCAACTTTTATGCATTGTTAATATTATAGAGGCAATATGTTCCAAATTACAAATATTATTATTTATTTATTTTGTCAAATACATATTAAAGAATATATATAACTATAGACAGGGACGGTACCCTGTATATACCCTGTATGTACCCTGTTTTCCCAAAATAAGATATCCCCTGCTAATAAGCCCAGTTGGGCTTTTGAGAGCATGTCAATAAGGCCAAGCACTTATTTCAGGGTTCAAAAAAATATTTTCAGGGAAATACGGTATAATATACCAGCGCTACCCAAACCCAGAAGGGTAATGAAATTGATTTTAAAATTATTTTATCAATTTGTATGTATTTTGATTGTTTACTTTTTGTGAAAATAAATGGCAACCAAAATCATACCTCCCTTTTAATGCAGGGCTTATTACCCACTGTAATCTCTATTCTGTGTATAAGATAGCGAGTTTCAGACTGCAGGCTGAGATGGGAAAACATGCTATGTACACAATTAAACCAAAGAAAGAGACAAGCACTGATTCTATTATAAAAGAAAAATAGATTTGGCATAGCTTATCTACATTGCATATAATCATAGTCACTTGATTTATATACCACATTTCCCACAAATACACTATGCTTAGGCCACTTCACAGAAAAGTGACAGTTTAAATTCAATAATAAAATAATATAGAATAAATATTGTTATGTTCTCAACTGACCCTTTAATAATGAACAATTCCTGTATCGTATACTGGAAGTTTAAATAAGCATTAAAGAAACCAAACATCCTATATCAATAACATCTGCATGAGCTCTGCATTAAGTAATCAACTCAGCCATTTTTATTAGGGCATCTGCTTAATAATAGAACACTTCACCCACATCAAGTTTCCAGTGGAAAATAAAAATAACAAAAGTAAATTACCCACAGCAACAACTACTTTCAAAGCTAGACTAAGAAGACTACAGTCCTATTTTTAGAACTGGACAAAGCATGCAGGTATGCACAAAGAAGTCATCTCTCTTTGAATCATTAAAATAGCCACATCTTTTGCAATGTCCAGTGATCTGGAAGCTGTTCCTCCATGTGTATTCATGTTTTTTGACCCCAGGACTTCAAGAAGAGTAGAAAGTAATCACAAAACATTTCATAAACAGATGTTTTAGCCAAAGAAAGACACCTTCGCATTGGGCAGCCATATCTGAATTTCTAATCCAGGAAAAGATATCCTTCTGAGGCAAACTGGGGCAAAATTCAATTTATTTTTATTAATGAAAAAAAATCCTAATTACTGTATATAACAATACCAAGCAAGCATCTTCAGGCAGTAGGCGAATTTAAACATATATTCGATTAATCATTAAAAATTAATAAAATCTAAGCAATAAAATAACAAAAGTAAATTACCCACAGCAACAACTACTTTCAAAGCTAGACTAAGAAGACTACAGTCCTATTTTTAGAACTGGACAAAGCATGCAGGTATGCACAAAGAAGTCATCTCTCTTTGAATCATTAAAATAGCCACATCTTTTGCAATGTCCAGTGATCTGGAAGCTGTTCCTCCATGTGTATTCATGTTTTTTGACCCCAGGACTTCAAGAAGAGTAGAAAGTAATCACAAAACATTTCATAAACAGATGTTTTAGCCAAAGAAAGACACCTTCGCATTGGGCAGCCATATCTGAATTTCTAATCCAGGAAAAGATATCCTTCTGAGGCAAACTGGGGCAAAATTCAATTTATTTTTATTAATGAAAAAAAATCCTAATTACTGTATATAACAATACCAAGCAAGCATCTTCAGGCAGTAGGCGAATTTAAACATATATTCGATTAATCATTAAAAATTAATAAAATCTAAGCAATAAAATAACAATGAATGTGATTGTATCATTTGTTTCTAGAGAAGAATATATTCCAAAGGACTGGCACCATCTTCATATATTAATGTGAATATACTTGAACCCCAAATCAATTTTCTTTTAAAATTTTCTACATTTTGCAAGATAGTTCTCTAATGTAAAAATTAAAGCTCAAATATATATATGTATTCATGTGAAAATTACCTGATTTTGGAAGTAATCTATTAAATGCATGTTAGAGGAAATTGGAAAATTTGACTGACTCTATATAAAGAAAATTTTTTAGATGTTGATTCTTAATTTGTCTTTTAAATTGAAATTTATTTAGAAACTACAGTAGATAAAGGTTACTTGAGATTGAAAAATAGGAACTGTGAAAAGCTGAAATTGACTAGATAGATAGATAGATAGATAGATAGATAGATAGATAGATAGATAGATAGATAGATATACACACACACACTTTTCAAAAGAAGATAAAAGCTAAAACAAACTGATTAAATGTAATAAAGAAAAATGGAAAAAAAAACAAAGAAGAAACCAAAAGTGTAAGAAAAAAGGTTAAAATTAGAAAAGAATGAAAGAAAGTATAAGTAAGTGGTTTCTGCTATTTTTCATACATAGGTACAAATATATCTGGAGCTCTCTCAACATCATATTCCTCTTCTTTATATAATCTATCGTGTCTAATCATCAAAACTGTGAAGTCATAAGATTATATTTTTCAATTTTGCACACATGTCCACAAGAGGCTTCCAATCAGTAATAAATGTAGATAATGTCTCTTTTCTAATCAAAGAAGTTAATTTATCCATTTCAGCAAAATCTGTGAACTTCACCAACCATCCATTCTTGGTTTTCTCTGTCAGCAAAGTATCTACAATTTTTAGATTTGGAAGCCATCCAGAATCACTTGACTGAGTTGGGTGGCTATAGAAATTGAGAGAGAGAGAGAGAGAGAGAGAGAGAGAGAGAGAGAGAGAGAGAGAGAGAGAGAGAGAGAGAGAGAGAGAGAAAGAGAAAGAGAGAGAAAGAAAGAAAGAAAGAAAGAAAGAAAGAAAGAAAGAAAGAAAGAAAGAAAGAAAGAAAGATCAAGAGATGTAATTTGGAAAGTGAGACCCAAGATTCTGTAAAACTTTCAATGCTTGTTCGTTGGGTAATTTTAGGTTACATTTTGTAGTCAATGCTGAATGGGAAATGCAAGTTAGCAATTAATTTTACCTAAATATGTTTGCCCACCTTAATGAATAACTCTTAGAATGTGTTGAAAATAAGGCTTGAGGGGGAGAAGGTGGCATATCTTCTTCTTTTTTTCCCCAACCATTTTGTTCAGTTGATTTGGAAGGAATTATATAAAAATCATTCGAAGTGGAAAATAATGTAGATGAAATTGTTCTGAATTGTATGTTAATTTTGTATGCAGACTTTATTTATCATTTCTTGCCTCTTAACACATTCTTTTTAATTTCATTCCATGTCTTAACATAATTATTTTGAAGTTACACAGAATTCATATTTGTCATAGTAATACCCATGTATTTTACTTTTTTCTCAGACTTAAAATTTTCAACTTTTCTTCATCAGTTCTCTGACCCGTATTCATTTTTTGCTAGCATCTTCACCTTCTGATTATTAATCTTAAAGCCTGCTAAAATTCCAGTGTTTTCATTTTCCCATTAATGTTTCTACTCCCTCTAGAAGCCGCTGGGTGATATGAAGCCGCTGGGTGAGATCATCAGTGGCTTCGGTGTGAGGTACCAGCTGTACGCTGATGACACCCAGCTGTACTTTTCCACACCGGGCCACCCCAATGAAGCTATCGAAGTGCTGTCCCGGTGTTTGGAAGCCGTACGGGTCTGGATGGGGAGAAACAGGCTCAAGCTCAATCCCTCCAAGACGGAGTGGCTGTGGATGCCGGCATCCCGGTACAGTCAGCTGAGTCCGCGGCTGACTGTCGGGAGCGAGTCATTGGCTCCGATGGAGAGGGTGCGCAATCTGGGCGTTCTCCTGGATGCACGGCTGTCTTTTGAAGATCATTTGACGGCCGTCTCCAGGAGAGCTTTCCACCAGGTTCGCCTGGTGCGCCAGTTGCGCCCCTTTCTAGACCGGGATGCCTTGTGCACAGTCACTCACGCCCTTGTGACGTCTCGTCTGGACTACTGCAATGCTCTCTACATGGGGCTCCCTTGAAGGGCATCCGGAGGCTGCAGTTGGTCCAGAATGCAGCGGCTGGTGATAGAGGAGCCCTCGTGGCTCCCGAGTGACACCTATCCTGCGCAGGCTGCACTGGCTACCTGTGGCCTTCCGGGTGCGCTTCAAGGTGTTGGTGAACGTCTTTAAAGCGCTCCATGGCATAGGGCCGGGTTACTTACGGGACCGCCTGCTGCTACCGAATACCTCTCACCGACCCGTGCGCTCTCACAGAGAGGGACTCCTCGGGGTGCCGTCGGCACGACAGTGTCGTCTGGCGACACCCAGGGGAAGGGCCTTCTCTGTGGGGGCTCCCGCCCTCTGGAACGAACTCCCCCCAGGACTTCGTCAACTTCCGGACCTCCGAACCTTTCGCCGTGAGCTCAAAACTCACTTATTTATTTGCGCTGGACTGGGTTAGTTTTTTATGGGTTTTTTAATGGGTTTTATTGATGGGTTTTTAATGGGTTTTTTAATGGGTTTTATTATTTGCTAAATTTTAATTGCGGCCAAATTGAATAAGTTTTTTAGTGGTATTTTAATAGTATTTATTTTGTAATAGGACTGTTTATTTTATCTGGCTGTAAACCGCCCTGAGTCCTTCGGGAGAAGGGCGGTATAAAAATTTAAATAATAAAAATAAATAAATAAATAGTGCAGAGGTCTTCAAACTTGGCAGCTTTAAGACTTGTGGACTTCAACTCCCAGAATTGTCCAGCCAGCATAGCTGCCAAATTTGAAGATCTCTGTTCTAATGGATCTTCCAAAATGCTTAACCAGAGTGTGCAAAATCCCTTGACTTATAAATTTATTTTTTAATGTTAAATCCCACAATTATTTCATCATGTCTTATGACTCTATTCAGTACCTCAAGATGTAAAATAGAAACAGAGGGCATCCGTATCTTGTCCCTTTTTGAATCTCACAGGGTTTTGTTCATTCTCTATTAACAAGTATTTATGCTTTCTGTGAAGTATAAATCGATCTTACCCATTTAATAAAATTATGTTGCAGAATTCTAAATAAGAAAATCCAATTCAAATTGTCAAAGACCTTCTCTGCATCTAAAAAGATCAATGTAGCTTGTTTTTCATTGTATTGCTCCAAATACTCCAATACTGCTGTGACAAAACATTTGTTTCCCATATCATGTTTTCAGCTTGAAATGAATACATTTGTAGATTGTGACTGATGAAAATGAATACAACTCTGCTCCACAAATACATATTAATGCAGATTGCTCATGTCCTGAGATACTTCTTGCAGCCTGTGTTTATTTTTGTCTTTTATTTACTGTCACTAATCTAACAGCAGGAAAAAAAGAAATGAAAAGCTCCATGCTTCTCTGTACTTTCAATGCTGTCGCCTGAATCCTCAAATCAATGCGAGCAGTGACTGGGTCCAAATTTTTAATTATTTTGACAGGATATTTTATACATGGCAGAGGACCAGATAATAGGCATTTAATGTCAGCCAGAACCAAGAAGTTTTTATAGAAATAATAACACTGATTATTTTGGTCTAGTGGCTAAGGTACCTGGCTAGAAAATGGGAAACTGTTCTAGTTCTGCCTTAGACATGAAAGCCAGCTGTGTGACCATCATTTCATCTTTTTCTACTTTCAGCTCTATGCTTTTCTGGAGGTACCGTTGCGGGGAGTTGATAGAATAATTCACGTCCTCTGTGAGATTCCCAAGGTTTTTTTTGTAAGTTCTTTGGTTAATTTATATTTTGATGCCCCTGGCAACAATACAACTGGATGAAAAGATATGTCAGGCTTGTGCATTTGGGGAAATTCATAGAAGCCTGACAAGATGCGTCCATCGCTTTTCATCTGCCACTCATCTTCTTTTGTGATTTTATCTTTTCTTAGTTACGTTGTTAAGGGCTTTCTTGATCAGGATGTCCAGTTTCTTATTGAGTTGATAGATACAGGGATATAGTCAGTGGTGGGATTCAGCCAGTTCGCACCTATTCGGGAGAACCGGTTGTTAACTTTCTAAGCAGTTCGGAGAACCAGTTGTTGGAAGAAATCTTATTTTATTTTTTTCTACTTTACAGAGCTAATCCTGTAAGGAAGGCAGGAAGGAAACATTCTGGTGTTGTTTCTAGCCTAATCTTTATTGCCCTACTTACAGAAACTGCCTCTCTGGTTAACCCTTATTACATTGTAACAGCTAAGACGAAGCGCCCATCGACATGAATGATGTTGAATTGGCCACGGCCACACAGTCACATGATCATTGAGCCACACCTACCCAGCTGATCATTAGGGCAGAGAACCGGTTGTTAAATTTTTTGAATCCCATCACTGGATATAGTGTAGAATAGCAATAGCACTTAGACTTATATACCACCCCATAGTGCTTTATAGCACCTTCTGGGAGGTTTATAATGTCAGCTTATTGGCCCAACTATCTTGGTCCTCATTCTACCAACCTTGGAAGGATGGAAGGCTAAATCAACCTTGAGCCCATCAGAACTGAACTCCAGGCTGTGGACAGAGATTACTTGCAGTACTGCATTCTTACTACTGTGCCACCAGGGCTCCATTGTCCCCAGTAATTCTTTGGCTTTTTGTGTATATATTGTGTTCTGTCCATGGTAGCCAGGGTTTAACCTTTGTCTGCTGAGAGGATGGTGATACTTTGGTTCTTCTTTCTGTCCTCTGCTATGATTTTTACTGATTCTGTGGAATGATTGTCTGCCTTATGTTTTCTTGGTCTCTGTGGCAAGTTCTGTGGTTTTAAATGTTGCTTCTAAGGTTGCAGGGAATTCTAAAACATTATCTATGTTATAGTTCAGGCCTTTATGGAGGATACTGTGTTCTGTGGTGGATAGTGAGTGACTGGACATGTTGATTACCCTTTTGGGATACTTCTTTGCTTCTGAGATTGATCTTTGAACAGTTGGGTTTGGAGTTTTATTTTCCTTTTTTCAGCTTGCATTAGAGATACAAAAAGAGAAAATAGCCATTTCTGTTAGTGTTCCAATTGTATCGGAGCTTGTGTAATCTAATGTTTACCTTTCTTTCAATTTTAAATAGAATCTAGTTCCCTCGTTATATTGAGTTTATGAAAATAATGCTAAGGAGATGTAAAAATTACCTTCAGTTAAGTAATCAAGCTGAATTGGAATGTTGTATGATATAGATTTTCCAGAAGCTATTTAGAGGAAATTGATAAATGCCACACATATTATTTTAAAGCACAGAAAGGTTAAATGACAAACAAATAATAGAAGATATTAAACAAAAGCAGACAAAGCACCAAGTAATCAGAAGTGTTAAAACTGAAGTTGCTTTAAATATAAGATATATAAATATAGGAGCTATTAGTATTGCATAGTGAAGATGAAATAGGAATTCATTTTATTTGAGTTTAGAAATCCTTTTTCAATGGAATTTCTATTTTCCAAATTTCTATTTCTATTAGAAATGTTAGCGCTACCACAGGAAATAAAAATCAAATATATTAAATAAGCGACAGATATAAATATATATATAATGGTTTTGTAGAAAACAATTCTTCTATTTATACATCTGATAACCCTGAAAACAAAAAGATCACATAGTAAACTCTAAAGCCACTAATAATCATAATAGAATAATAACAGAAAAAAAAGTAATGCATAGGTTTAAAAAAAAAACCCAGCAGAACTCCAATATGGAGTTGATTATTTTGGACTTGATTATTTTTTTAAAATCAAATTTATATTATCTGATTAGTAAGATAGTTATAAAAGCAAAAAATGTCTGAGTCTGAAAAACAATCTAAACATCTCATTAACCAAATAAGAATCTTGAAAAGATGTCATCAGGTCTATTATTAAATAAAAATGACCAAAAAAAATCCACTGTTTTATTGGCCAGTAGGCTAAACAAGTTTATAAGTAATTATAATTCCCCAATCAGTCTGAGTTTGTTCTGAAAAGAAATATAGCCAATTCAATTAGAAAACTACTTAACATAATACACTATGCTAAGCACACTAAAATTCTACTAGCTTTAGTGTCTTCTGATGTCTTCAGAGCATGTGATTGAGTGGAATGCAAATTTCTTAAAAGTTGGTTACTGGAAATGGGATTAGGACATAATTTTATTGCTATAATCAATCAATTATATTCACCACTGCAAGCAGTAATTAGCAGCAATGAAACAGAGATAGGGCTCTTTCAAATAAATAAGGGCATTAAACAAGAGATGCCCACTTTCCTGTGTTTCGTTTAATCTTATTATAGAAGTATTAAAACAAAATATTGGTAGCAAGAAAAATAATTCAAGATCTTAAAATAAAACAAAATAGTATTATTCGATAATTCTGTTTGCAAGTGATATGCTCATTTCATTCAAAATCCCATTAGGAATATCATTCAGATATATTAAATTTATTGAATAAATTTAATATATCAGCAGAGAGCTAGTTTGGTGTAGTAACTAAGACACAAGCTTAGAGATTGTGAGTTCTATCCCTAACCTAGGTAGGAAGCCAGTTGGGTGACTTAGCGTCAGTCACTGTTTCTCAGCTCTGGGGAGATTGTAGTGGCAAAGCACTTCCAAAACTCTTGCCAAGAAAACTGCAGGGACTTGTCTACGCAATCACTAGGGTTCAACACTCACTCAAAGGCACACAAATGCTTAAAAAAATGTTGTAACAAGTTTAGAAATTAATTTTGTTAAAGTGTCACCAAATTTTAAGAATCTTCAGTGCCACCAAGTTTGGGCTGCCAGAATTTGGATAACCATTAGATGACAGAAAAATATTGTGGCCATCTAATTGTCACAATGAACCATTGGGTTGGTACCTTTTATGGACTTGCACATCTCACAAACAATATGAGCTATATCACTGGAATGTAGGTTCAGAGAGGGTAGACTAAATATGGTTCACTGAAGAAGGAAATGGCAGTCTACTCTAGTATTCAAGCATTTCAGTATAAGATGGACATGCACAACCAATATCAAAATAACACTAGAGGATCCCACAAATTTGAAGGTATTCCATAAGGTACTGTAGAACAGCATACTTTAATAAGTAGCACTGATCCTTATTATATGGCTAGATTAAAGCTTAAAAGATTGCTGCTGAAGTGACTAGAGGCAAAAAGAAAATTTAGTGCTACAAAGATACGTCTTACCAGAATCATTAGCCAAAGCAAATTTGATGTTCTTAAAACAGAAATGCCAAGACTGAACATGGACATTCTTGGAATTAATGAACTGAAATGGAATGGGATGGGATGGGATGGGTCACTTCATATTAGAGAGCATCAAATGTATGACAGACAAAAAAAATCATTGAAGAAGTAGGCAACCTTATTAGCAAAAGGATGTCGGAGTTGTTACTTGATTACAACTAAAAAAAATTAATCAAATGATCTCAATTCAAATCCAAGGCAAGTCAATCAGTGTTACATGATTCAAGACTATGGTGCATCCATAAAGGCAAATGAAGTGGAGTTCAACTTGCAATACCCTGGTAAGCACAACCTACACACAAAAACATCACATCACATTTCTTACAGGAGACTGCAATGCTGAAGCCAGAAGTAAAATCACAATTGAAATAGAGTACAGTAGTAAGAATGTATAAAATAAAGCAAAAACAAAACAAAACAACCCAACTTAATATGTTTATGCAGATTCTCAGTCATCCAAGCAATAGCAATATCAAAGGTGCTTTTTTCTTCTTCCAAAAAACAAATGGACTGGTTTTTTTTTCCTTGAGGAAGATTTTTTTTTCTTGAAGAAGACATTTCACTTGTCATCCAAGAAGCTTCATTAGTTCTGGTAGAATGGCAGGGAGGGAAGTTAAGAAACAACTTAATAGAGTTTTGCCAAGTAAATTCAATGTTTATAGTAAATGCTTTTTTTCTGAAAACTAAAATGTGATTCTACACATGGGCTTCCCCAGATGATCAACACCAAAATCAAATTGACTGTAGAGTCTGCAAGCAAAACTAGAGAAGCTCAATTCAGTCAGGAAAAACAAAGACCTGATACCAAATGCAGATCTGATTACAAATTACTTGCAAATTACTATTCAACTTAAGACCGACAGTAAAATAACAAAACCAACAAAACAAGAATTCAGGAATATGTGCCAACAGTTAGAAATATAATTGATAGAATATCTAAAGAACTGAAATTTGTGGCATCACTGAAGATAAAGTAAAAAAATATATTTTAAAATAGAAATAGAGAAATGAGCTAACATAGTTATCTGCTGATGTACTGAAAATAATAAAGGAAAGTTGAAAAGGGAAAGAAAAAAAGAGGTGTTTTTTTTTCAATTGAAGCCTTAGTGTTAAAGAAGAATGCTAAGAAAATATATAAGCAGTATAACACCCCCCCCACCAAAATTAATAGCTGAATTATTTAAAGAGAGAGAGAGAGATTTATTTAAGAAAATTATAAGAATCAATATTTTATGCATACTGTTTTGATTGTGGGAATGCTTAAAAAATACCTTGCTGAGTTTGGAAGACGTGAGAACAAAAGTCAGTTTGCAGCTCAATAGTAAAAAGAAAACATTATTTAGGTAAGAATACCTAATCTAGTCTAAACAGTAAGATAAACTGAAATAGTAACAGACTTTATCTTCCAGTGCTCAAAAATTAATTGTGTCAGTCATTGTAACCGTGAATAGAGACGTTCGATACTTGGGAGAAACTTTATGACAGATCTAGACAAACTATTAAAGGCAGAGGTGGGCTGCTGCCAGTTAGGACCGGTTCACCCAAACTGGTTGTTCCAATTTGGTGCGGCAAATCAGACCACCAATTGGCCCTTCCCACACTCATTTTTCAGGCCATTTTTGGACATTTTCTGGGCCAATTTCAGGCCTTTTTCAGGCCATTTTCAAGCCTATTTTCAGGCCAATTTTGGCTGGAAAAATGGCCTCAAAATGGCCTGAAAAACAGCCTGTTTTAGGGCATTTTTGAGCCCTTTTCAGGCCATTTTTCGAGCTTTTTTTTGGGCAAAAAATTGCCCCAAAACAGCCTGGAAATGGCCTGGAAAATGGCCTGGAAATGGCCTGAAACATTCCCCAAAAACCAAGACTGATTTTGGGGCTGTTTTCAGGCCATTTTTCCAGCCAAAATCGGCTTGAAAACAGCCTGAAAAAAAAGGCCTGAAATCAGCCTGAAAAATAGCCTGAAAATGACCTGAAAAAGCTGGCCGCGAGAGGAAGAGAAGTCAGGTGAGTTTCGTGTCCCAGGTTCCCTCATCCCAGAAGCAGCAACCTCACACTCTTCCCCTCTCTGCTAGCCCCTTCTTTGCATGGGATCACCCAGCAACGGAGATGGAGAGGGCAAAGGGGCCGGTGTTTCTGTGTGCTCCCATTTCTGTGTGGCACTCTCCCCTCAATACTAGTAGCCGCTGCTGCCCTCTTCTCCCTCTCTGTCTCTGCTGCTGGGCGACCACATGCAAAGAAGGGGGCTAGCAGAGAGGGGAGAGTGCGAGGTTGCTGCTTCTCGGATGAGGGGACCCAGGAAGCAGATGGGTCCAGCTTACCCACATTCACTTCCTTTCACAGCCAGCTTTCCCAGGTCTAGCTTGATGCAGTCTCCTTTCACAGATACACACATAAACAGGTTGGATCTTTCTTTCCTCCTCCCCACCCCACTAGAGACCCCTGGATTCCCTCCCCAACCCTGCCTGACCCATATAAGTACCACCCACACAAGTGACATAGAGTTGGTCACGCCCACTCATTCACATGGAAACCCACCCAGCCATGCCCACCCAACCACGTCTACTCAGCCAGTCATTAGGGCAGAGAACCGGTTGTTAAAAAATGTGGAGCTCACCACTGATTAAAGGGCAGAGATATTTCTGACAACAAGTATATTTATTGTTAAGGCCATGGATTTCCAAGACCTTCAGAATATGACCATAAATCAGGATCATCAGAAATGTTAAATAAAGTTACTCACAGTCCTGGTGAAATGATATCCATTAAGTCATGGAGAGTTGGAAGTGACTGAATAAGTGAACCATAACCAAAATTCGTGGATAGAATTTTGCAACTCAAATATAGTAGTCTAACCAAACTTCATATTAGCTCAATAGGTTTGAAGACTGAGGAAGAATTATTACAAAAGACTGGCTTCACTTAATTGCAATTCAAATGACTATTATTTTTAAAGTTTTACTGCAGTTTCAAAGGTTTACTTCCAATTGTTGTATCTGTTATTTGGCTTCATAGCTGTTAAAAATAATTATTTATTTATACTTAATTATAAAAAAAACCAGGGTCAGAGGATACAAAGTATGCAGAAGTATGATAGAAGTTAAGCTGGGACAAATATAAAATTAAAACAGTAAAACCAACAATTCTTAAAAAAAATAGATACAAAAAGGCAAACAACTTTAAGTAGAGATAATAACTTGATTCCCAACAGAAAAGATCAAAATTTGGAGCTGAACGATTAAACAATTCAATAGGAATTTAAATAATATTTTTCCTTGGTTGAGCAGGCATGATGGCCTTCATTGCTATATTTCGTAAGATGGAACATTGTTGGATTGAAAGAACAAATAATATTGTGTGTGTGTGTGTGTGTGTGTGCATATTTGCATAAGCAAGATTTGTCATCTTTTGTTTTATGTAAAATACATTTCAACAGAGTTGGAAAATGAATCTTTCCTAAATGTGATCCTTCAAGGCATGAAAGGTAAAGGTAAAGGTTTCCCTGACAGTCATCTCTGGCATCTAGCGCATGGTGCTAATCTCCATTTCTTGACCAAAGGAGTCAACATTGTCCGAAGACAATTTCCATGGTCATGTGGCCAGAATAGATACACACCAAAGTTGCATGGAACATTATTGCCTTCCCACCAAAGTGGTATACCTATTTATCTACTCACATTTGCATGCTTTCGAACTATTAGGTGGGCAGGAGCTGGGGCAAGTAATGGGAGCTCATCCTGTTGCGCAGAGCTCAGGTCTCGAACCCGGACAGTCAGCTCTCCAGTTTACAAGCTCAGCATCTTTAATTGCTGAGCCATCACACCCCACAGTTCAAGGCATGAGTGTTTTACAAAAATCATGAAGGAGCTGTGCAAATGACTGAAGAGACACTTTGCTTCAATAGAGACTTGAGTGAAATACTCCTTTCAAACTTGCTTTGCAAAGCAATGTGACCCACTCATGTTGAAGAGCTATGCAAAGTGGCTGGCTGGCTTTGTTTTGCTGACTTTAGCTACCTATTCTGGCACTTGCACTGAGACATGTGCACACACAATGCATGAGCAGAGGCCTCTTTCAGTTACTGAATCTGTCAATGAAGCAACACAAAACACCTTAGCAAGGCATATCAAGTAATATCTTATCCAAGTTGCCTTATGCAAACTTTGTATAGATGTCTTGATGCAAATTACGTGTCTATGAAGATTTCATACAAGTCTTTATAGAAATAGAAATTTCCAATCTTTTCCCAAATAGAAATCCATTCAAAAGACTCCACTATATTTCCAAGCGTATATGAGGTGAATTAAGTTGTTTCTTTGTGTGATTATAGCAGTGCTCATAGATTTTGTATTGGCCTCCATGAGTGCTTACATATTGGGTGTAATTGGAAAATGACTTTGATCCAATCTACAATTTTCTTTACTGTGCTACCCCAGAGTGAAAGTGTTGAAAAAGTAATTTCATTTTGCATTTGTGAACAGTGGAAAAAATGCTTTTCAGAAATTATTTCCTGATAGTTCTTTATTGAAAAAAGTAAAACATCGGTTATAAAATTATTATTAAGAAAGTTGCTTTTAAAAAGATATGAAATTGCCTTTTCTTAAAAATTGGCAAAAGCCCTTTTTAAGTCCAATTAAAAATTCCAGCAGATTAATTCAGTAGATATTTATTTATTTAACACATTTATGCCCTGCTGCAACCATTTATCTGCTCTTTTAATATTTGTTTTTTAGGACATCTTTGCATTGTACAATCTATTCTACACTTGAATACATTGACAATGAAGCTTTTCAGGGTTCCATTCTGAACTATTCTTACTATTAGGAAGTTTTATTCCAACATTCAATTGAAATCTGTCTTCCTGCTACTTAAACCCATATCCCTTTTTCCTGGATGCTGGAACAAGAGATAACATGCCTTAACTGTCTTCTAGATGTTTACCTATTAGATATTTTAACAGTTATACTCCCATACAGGTGATCCTTTTAAGCTAAATTAAAAACGTTAAATTCTTAAAATAACTATTGTGTCAGGAACCCTTATCAATAGCTTCAGGATGTTAATCTCTTGTTCATCCCAGGATTTCCAGTGCAAATTTCTATGTGCAAATTAAGATTATTCCCAGATCAGCTACTTCTAATTTAACTGCTTCCTTATTGATACCCAAATATATCTAGTAGCTTTCAAAGTTAGAAAAGTCAGCCTCTGTTTTTAACTATAAATCAATCCAAGAATTTATTTATATTCCACCTTTATTGTTTTTCAAGGCAGTGAACATATCCAACACACCTTCCTCCTATTTTCCCCACAACAACAACCCTGTGAGATGATTGGGCTTGAGCTAAAGAAATTGGCCGAAGGTTACCCTGCTGGTTTTCATGGCTAAGGTGTGTTTTGAATCTCCTGCTTTCTAGCCAGGTGCCTTAACCATTAAACCAAACTGATTGACATTTGCCAAGATTTCAAAAGATTCAAACATTGGATCTTTAAATGAGACCGGTGGAGGCAATCCTCAAAACAATTCCCTTTCTGCGTGAATATAGTTGTTAAAGTAGAAATGATAAAGCTAAAGATCTGGTAGCTGAAGATCTCACCATCTCATGGGACAATTGGTGGATCATGAGGTTGTAATCACAAATCTCCCTATTCTTCTATCAGTTTCTCTGAATGTACTATAACTACACAGATCTGATCAAGTCAACTGCTGTGATTTATTGTATGAAAATAGTGAGCAAGTATATTGTTCCTGTTTGCTTAAGTCAAAATAACAGTATAGATAGATTCCTACTTTCAAACTTTATAATTGTATCTGATGGCAGAGAAACTAATGAAGAATCATACTTCTGTCATTGGTTCTTGACACTGGTTAAATAGATTTTATTCTAGACCGAAGTCCCATTTTTCATCACTATTGTGTATTTTATATTTGGTTGGTTAAACGTAAATGACAGTAGAATGATGATTACAGTTTTTAGAAAATCTTCTCTGGCTGAGTTCCCTTCCACTTATTATTAACCGGCTGTTCTTCAACAGGTTTCCTGTCATTTTGTCACTTCCACGGTTTCTCTGAACTAAATATTTTCAGGGAAAGGCTACAGAATAATATTAATAAAATATTAACGTTGCAAATCTTATTGCTTGCAAGAGAATGTCCCATGGCCATGTACTTCTTTAGCTTTCTGTCTTCGGGCAGGTAAGAAAGAGAGAGAGAGAGAGAGAGAGAGAGAGAGAGAGAGAGAGAGATTTATCTGCAGAGGGACTAAATCATTTTAGAATTTAGAATATGTCAGAATTCAAAAAGGACAAACAGGATGGGAACTAACGTACAATGCCTGACAGAATAGCTACAATTCTTTTATATTAAAAAAAAAACCAGCCTGGATTTCAATTGTGCGCCTAAATCACATACATTGGTTTCAGTGGGAGAAGAATAATTATGCTGATTAGTTTCAATGGGAGCCCTCAGGAAACAGAGGAATGCTTCTCCCTCACAAAGAATATGTACCAAGGTCCTCAATGTTTGACTCTCATAAATATAGGATTGATCTGGCCCTAGAGCTAAATCCGTGTAGGGATTAAGATGCTGCTTAATACAGGTCATTACCTATATTTAAAAAAAGCAGCTTAAACATGTATTTATTGCACTCTTCAACATGCATCTAACTCAAGCTTTTAAATATAAATAGCTGAGCCAGTCAGTCATAAATGTACCCGTGAGTCTTAGAAGGTCAATCAATTTTGTTGTCATTCTCACTGCCATTGAGATAGCACTTACTTGGGATGGAAGCCCAAGTCCTTTATATTAAAGATAGAATTTCAAACGTGATTTCAGGTTTAATTGTGAATTAAATATATAGGTGTGAAATAATTTTAAAGTTAAATGATGAACGTTCACTTAATTTCTGAACTATATTCTGTTACATTCTTGTGGAAATTGCTACAGTCTTGGGACCATATGTCCTCAGCTGCTTGCCACACAGCTAGTCTTTACTCTCTATGTCTCTATAAATCAGGGGTGTCCAACCTTGACAATTTTAAGACTTGTTGTCATTCTCACTGCCATTGAGATAGCACAACATAGCTAGCTGGGGAAATCTGGGAGTTGAAGTCCACAGGTCTTCACTAGAGTCTCCATCACATGTCACTCCACCCCAGTAATACTGCTTTCTGTCTTTCTCATCAGAAAAAACTGGAAGCACATGTTGACTATAGAGATGAATGAATTTCAAAGAAATCCTTGTAGCTGGTAGCTCAGTTATCTGACATGTGGGAGATGACTTCTGTGGTCTCCAGACTATGGAGTCATCGCTCCAGGGACATATTGTTTGGTCTCTGCTCTCTCAATATTCAGGAGAATAGTAAAAAAATAATGTTACTTTTATCAAGGTTTAGAAGATTAATTGATTTTAATTACACTGATTTTAATTCAGTTTAATTTTATTTACACTATCAATCTTATGTTGCTGTAAGCTGTTTTGATAAACAGAAAGGTGGAGTATATGTTTTAAAATGAGTAGAATTTTAGATTGTGCATTCAATCAGAAATTGTAAATTATGTTATTTACATGAAAGCTTGACTTGAACACATTTTCCAGTCATCCTTTGGTGATAACTGGAAACTGACTAGCTAGAAGCCTAGCTCCTGAAGATAGGAAAAGAAGCAATGGATGAAAACTAATCAAAGAGAGATTCAACCTAGAATTAAGGAAAAATTTCCTGACAGAACAATTAATCCGTGGAATGACTAGCCTTCAGAAGTTGTCAGTGCTCCAACGTTGGAGGTTTTTAAGAAGAGATTAGACCAACATTTGTCTGAAATGGTTTAGGGTCTCCTGCTTGAAGACCTTCAAGGTTCTTTCCAACTCTGTTGTTATTCTGTCCAGGGGTCAGCAGCCTCTGGAGCTGCATGTGGCTCTTTCACCCCTCTGCTGCAGCTCCCTGTCACTCAAAATATGCATCACAATGTGTGACACCTGCTGGTACATGATTTATTGAGCTTTTTGACCCCCAGTAGGACAACCATGGATAAATCCAAGAAAAGAAAAGTTTCAGAAGAAAACAGAATGTTTAATTCAACTACATATACTAGTTTTGTGGCTGCTCAAGAAATAGTCAGGCACAGGAAGATTTTTGTGGCTCCTGGTGTTTTCTTTTCTGTGGGAAACGGATCCAAATGGCTCTTTGAGTGCTTAAGGTTGCAGACCCCGTGTTAGACACATGGCTTTAGGAAGACCAATCAGAAGAAAGCAGAATCTGTTTAATCAGAGACTTGTCATATGTAACATATTGAAAGCCTTCTCAATAAAATGAATAAAAAACTTTTACAGAGATTCAATAGTGGAATGGTACACTGCCTACTGCTGACCATTTTACTAATAAGTAATATAGAGCAGGGGTCTCCAACCTTGGCAACTTTAAGCCTGGTGGACTTCAACTCCCAGAATTCCCCAGCCAACAAAGCTGGCTGGGGAATTCTGGGAGTTGAAGTCCACCAGGCTTAAACTTGCCAAGGTTGGAGACCCCGATATAGAGTATACCAGTTACTCTTTTGATCAAAAGATGTGCTCTGTGAAAAACAGATTACTTTTTTAAAAAAACCAACACTATTAAAAATAATTTCAATTCAGAAAAAAATACAGAACAGATTGGCCTGTGCTCAACATATTTCCTGAAAACTTATCAAGAAAGAATCTTTCAGTTCCAAAGAAGTAGGACGTGATATTGTGATTGCCTGTTGCTGTCCCCGTCGCTTCAATTAAAGAAGACACTCTGCCTAAAATTCCACATAGGAAAGAGAATTGCTCTCCTACTATAGCAGTCGGTGGGCTATCCCAGAGTCACAAGGAGTTTGTCATGAATTTTCAAGTGAGCTTAATAGGGAATAGTAGTGAAATCATTAGGATACTTTCTAGAGATAAGGTCTCTCCCTTTTTAAAATAATGATTTTATTTAAAAAAATTACAATGAAAAAGATTAAAAGCTACTTTTAAAAAGAATGAATAGAAAAAGTTAAAAGTGCAGAAAATAAAAACTCAGAGAAAAGGAAATAAAAATACCGCCAAGAACAGGAATAGAAATATATGAAGAAATTACTTGCCCTTCATCACAAGTACAAAGAATTTTAATATAGGCAGTCCTTGACCTATTATCACAGTTGTGACCAGAATTTCCATCACTAAGCGGTGAGGTCATGAAAGATGATGTTATGTGACAGTATTGCTTAGCAACAACAATCTGGCAGTCCCTGTTTCCATTGTAACTCCAGATACATAGGACGTTAGGTAAGAAGTGGAAAGAGGTCCTAAGGAAGGGTTAGGGTTAAGAACTTTTAAAATTAACTTCCGCATCCATTGTTGAAGCTTACCCTTCAACGTATCCAGTGTCAAGTTATTTTGCTTCGTTCTTTATTAGTAAAATAAATTTAAGTGTTCTTCTTTAATATTTTGTTCCCTCTGATTTTCTCTAGTCTCCAATCTTCAAAGTTCTATCTTATCTTTTTTTTTTAAAGATTCAGAAAAACAACATTTTCCCACAGGAAGAATTCTTATAACTAATTCCAAAATCTTATGTCAAATCCATAGGATGAGAAATGTAGCAGCAAAACCTTTCCCCCCCTTAAAAATACACACACAAGATTGCGTTCAACCACATTTTAAACCACTCACCTGATCAGCAATCAGGACTTCTCCACAGATTCACAGTTTTTGGTCCAGGAGAATTGAAGTGCTAACCGAGCAGTAATTGACCAAAAGATGTTTTTACTGGCCACAGAGAAAAAAACTGTGTTTTGTTTATGGCCAATACATAAGTTATTTAGAGACAGAATAGTTATCCTTATGTAGGGATCAAAAGAACTGGAATGTTGCTTTAGTTCCAATCTGTAAGTCATACATAGACACATCTGGCATGAAAAGCAGGAAAGGTAAAAATTTTGCTGACTGCTAATCTGGGAAATAGACTGTTGTATTTGATATTAATGATAAAATTTAGTTCTCAAAGGTTATATTTTATTAATGCACAAGTAGTTTTGCTCTTTGCAATAGTGTATTCAACATTGACTTTTTGATTTGCTATTTATCACCGTATATAAGAAGATAAATAAAGTTGTGCTCACATTTTAATTAAAGCCATTTGTTTATTTCCATTTGGATTATTCAGTTAGTTTAAGCAATGTGATTGCTTTCCTCATGTATAAGCGACTGATATCTTTCTAAAACAGAACAGTGGGATAATAAGATTGCCATTTTTGGTTTAATTTTAAACAAAAAGAATGTGATGTCAGCTGTAAGCAGATTTCATTAAATTCTGCCTTTGCACTAAATCAACCAATATAATAAGCTTTCCTGGACTCACGGCAGGGATATTGGCTTTGAATTATATCTGAGTCTGAAGAGCTGCAAGAAGACTAATGGTAAAAGAACTTAATTGTTTTACAGGCCTTGTTGTAACTAGAGCCCAAATCAATGCCGTAAAAGGAACTGTGCTTCTGGTATTACTATAATAATAGTAATCCCATTTCTACAGTGCCTTGCCTTCCTAGAAGTATCATGCAGAAGTTCATATCAAATATCAACAACATAAAGTGATCGGTGGCCTTTTTCCTAAATGGGGGAACCATCATTTCTGTAAACTTCTTGAACATAAGGGACTTCTTTGATGTCTCCCATGATTTTTCGATTGTCCACCATCTTTATATTATTAATGTTAGCTTGCCTATTTTATTGCCTGTATGAAAGATGGACAAGTGTCACTAGGGCTGCTGGTTTTGCTCACAAAAGTGGACAACTTTTAGATGGCAGCAAAGGAATACTGAAAATCACCAGATGGTGGTGGTTGTTGTTGTTGTTGTTTTACTTCCTTCTAAGTGTCCTCTGAATTTTTGTAGCTTGGGTCTGGCAGCCCTGATTAAGCCCCCTTTTTCTACAGTGGCATGGTTTGCAGTAGTATAATAATTACTTTGTGAGCTCCCCTAAAGCTTAACAGAACAATTATTTTTATACAAAATTATCCATACAAATAAAACAACAGTCTCGCATTCCCAGGAATGGCTCGCTCCTCATCTCCTGCCATATTTCCCCATGTCCATCAGCACTCTTCCTCTGAATGCCACATCATGAATTCTGGGACTGGGAATCCCATGTAAACCATGATCCTCAGAAAAAAGGAAGCCAAGTGCAGAGGATGGGAATACAGCAAATGCAATCCAGTCAAGGACTCCAAACTACCTGTCCAGCCAGCACTGACCCCACAGCATAGCAGGGAGCAACCAGTGCCAACTCCAAAAAGAAGTGAGTGCCTCCCCTCCAGTTTGTCCTTCAGTCCTTTAGTCCATCTTCCAACTGGCTTGCTTGGCAACTCAGCCTCCCAACACAACCAGCATCCAGTCTTAGCTTCTAATGCAACCAGCATCCTGTCCAAATGCTGAATTTACTCACATGCTCTGGCTCAGTCCATTGACCTCCAGCCTGATCCAGCTTGCTCTTCCAATCCCATGACTCCTCATCTTAACTTTTAAAAAATCCCACTCATCATGCCCCTGCTCTCAGCAGCTCTGTGTTGTAGTCTGCCAGCAGCCTGCGAAGTTGCAATGGAGTCAGGCTGAGGAAGAACATGAACCAGTCCTGGAGGCTGGGGAAGGCCCGGATGAGGGTTCTGCATTGGAGACAGAGGTGGGGCTAGGGCCATCGGGGAGTGAGGTGCAGACTCCAGAGCCTCCAGAGCCTGACAGTAGTGAGGCAGAGGAACAGGATAAGCCTGTTCCTAATGTATGCATGAGAAGAGCTGCCAGAAGGCAAGAGCAGCTCAAGCAAAGAGGACAACTCGGGAGTAGGGTCAAGAGATTGGCCCCACCCATAAGGCTTAAAAAGACCAGCAACGGCATTTGGGCTCTTTGCCGGAAAACAGCATTGATAGCTTCGTCTTGTTGCATTTATTTTGTATCGGTGTCTTCTGAAATTTTGCCAAGAAAGGCCTTTGGCAGTTTGCCTAATTGGACCAAGGTTGGTGATAGGACTGAGGAATTGTGTTGGGAGGAATTTGCTTTAGTATAGTTGAACTACGCTGAGAATGAGTTAATTCTCAGCTGTTATAATAAAGTTTGTTTGTTTTTACACTGACTGAGTTTCCTATTACCTACTTGGGCCTGGGTCACAGCACTCTGATGCATTCAGTTCAAGGCCATGACAATGTCATAGACACAGTCTGAGCAACTGGGAGTATGGCCAGAGTAGCTGGCCAGAGTAGCTGAAAGCAACACAGTTCACAGTTGAAAAGCCAAAGCCAAAGCCAAGTTCAGGTAGGCACTACTAAACAAATAAAAATGTAATCCAGCCATACCACTAAGAAGGGGTAATTAAGTGGCTTCTTACTAACATTGGTAGTCTAAAACAACCCCACTCTATGTGTAAGAAAGATGGAAAAGGAAAAGAAATGATGGATAAGCGGCATCAGAGATGCTCAAATTCTCTGGTACAGCCATCTTCTTTTTCTCTAAGTGATACTTCAAATCATTTTTCTTATTCATTGCAGTTTTAGTGGGTTTTTTTTTTCATTTTGATTCATTCCTGTGTTAAACAGCTATGCTGAAGAACTAATTTTCTCCATTACCTTTGACTACTCTCCTTCAATTTGATGGCAAAAAAAAAAAATCTTTCAAAATATTATTCAAAGAGGGCAGATTGAGTGATACTTCCATAGCAGGGCTGGGATGAAATTATTATACTGTACTTATTTTAAATATGAGATGGTCAAGGAATCCAACAGTCTTATTATAAAACTTTATATCCAGCATTCTGTATTCTTCTTCTCTTCCTTCTCTGATTAAATTCAAGTCATGGAGAAACTTCTCCTGTAAATTTCATTTTGGGTCAGGACACATGAGCAGGCTGGAAGGCTGAAAGTGATAGAAAGATGTGCATTTTTTTAAAAAAAAAGCCTGCTTCCTCAGCAATAAAGTATATTGTAAAATACCATTAAATTAAATTCTGAAACATCCTCTGAATGTGGTAGAAAAATAGAATATTCATTCACAGAGAAACAAGTCTTTCAGGAAATTGAAAAATATGTCCTGACATTGTATTAAAGTATTTAATACCTTCCGTAGTTACTCCATTGTTCCTCTTTTTTCCATCACAACTCCCCCATCTCATTTCCCCCCCTCCCCAAAAAATGACACTGTAAATCAAAAGCAATGCCTGGTTTATGCTTTGGGATATTTATCCCTCCAGGTCATTCCTGTGTATGGGTAGAAAGTGCTAGTGCACTTCGTAGCTATTTTCAAACTGCTGCTAGTAGGGATCACCAGTTGAGCTGTAAACAAATCAAGCTCAATTAAAGATTTATATTTCAAGGGGATTTAAAAAAAAATCACTCTAAAAATATAATAGGATTAACTGACAAGGGAAGAAATTTGACTGATACATAAAACGTAAGATTTATTTTTAAGCTTGTAAATAATTTTCCAGTGCTAACTAATCAAGCTCTATTTTTATGACATGTCTCTGCATTCTAAACTCTTCTGTTCTCCATCAGAAATACATTTATTATATATGAACCAACACAGAGCTCTTCATGAATTACCATAGCAGTGAAGGAAACTGATGCCCGTGGCTTCATCCTATGTTGTCATAGAAACATCTGGAACTTCTTGGCTTCAACTAGTCATGTCAGTCATTTGATCCTTCCACCAATCATTACCCTTGTATCTCTTTGGGGCAGAGAAATGCATATGTTCATGGACCTTGACGTTTTAAAACCATCTGTTATTTAAAAATCAGGAAATTTAAGCATTTCATTCACACCATTGGGAACAGTATTGCCTTATAAATTGCTTTGACTTGAATTGATTACAAAAATTCCTATATCAGAATAGATATTTTAACATATTCTGTGAATTCAGAACCTAACAGATTGTAAACAAAACAGCCAAATAAGCCCCACTATATTGTATACTAAAGTAAAATAGTAGGATAATATATTATATACAATTTCCTTGGAGCAATATGTTGTGAGGAAGGAAGGAAGGAAGGAAGGAAGGAAGGAAGGAAGGAAGGAAGGAAGGAAGGAAGGAAGGAAGGAAGGAAGATGATTTGCGAGAGAAAACATCTCTTCCATATACTACTTGTGGAAATAATAGCATGTCATCATACCTTGTCATTCCCAGGAACATTCATTCATTCATTCATTCATTCATTCATTTATTCATTCATTTATAGATATTATAGATATTATATACAGTTTCCTTGGAGCAATATGTTGTGAGGAAGGAAGGAAGGAAGGAAGGAAGGAAGGAAGGAAGGAAGGAAGGAAGGAAGGAAGGAAGGAAGGAAGGAAGATGATTTGCGAGAGAAAACATCTCTTCCATATACTACTTGTGGAAATAATAGCATGTCATCATACCTTGTCATTCCCAGGAACATTTATTTATATTTATTTATTTATTTATTTATTTATTTATTTATTTATTTATTTATTTATTTATTTATTTATTTATTTATTTATTTATTTATTTATTTATTTATGAATATATATAGGTACAACAATTGTGAAGTTTTCTAACTGCTTGAATCCACTTTTACCTGTGAAAATAACTCTTTTCTTCTTTTTAAAGGTAATCCTAAACCCAGTGTATACTAAAATTGAAATGTAATTTTAAAAGGGAAAAAAACTAATTTGCTTTTGAGTAAATAGTCCAAGTTGAGTTTGCTTAGGAATACGGAGCCAACAAGTGCTGAAAAAGCTTGTGGAATGAGTTGCCTCCAGTGAATACTCTAACACTGAAAGTTTTTAAGAAGAAATTGGACAACCATTTCTCTGAAATGGTATAGGGTTTCCTGCCTGAGCAAGGGGTTGGACTAGAAAGCCTCCAACGTCTCTTCCAACTCTATTACTCTATTCCAGGCCTGTCAAACTGGTGTCCCCCAGGCCAGATTCATCACATGCAGGCCACACTCACCCCTGCTCCACAAAGGCAAAAAATGTTGTGATACATCATGATACATCATGTGACAGGATTGAGTTTGACACCCATGTTCTATTCTATTCTATTCTATTCTATTCTATTCCTACTGTAATAGTAATGTACTACTTTACTACTGTTTCAAATTCACTTGCATCAGTGGATTTTCATTTTCTCGATGGTCATGATAAAATGGAGAGTTTTTTTCCTCCCCTTTTTAATACTTCTTGCCACCTTGAGTGAGGTACATTGTTTTCTAAATAGTGTAAAAATTGTTGTGCTCAGCTGAAAGTGATTGCATATCAAAGTACATAAAATATGACCTGAGGTTGATTTCACAGAATAGTTTAGATTCTGATTCAAAGAAGTACAATTCTGAAACCTAGCTAGAAAGTGTAATTCTTTTTCATTGGACTTCAGAAAGAGTGCCAAATTTGATTTTCTCAGTAGTTTTTTTCTCCTATTCCCACAAATGAATGCAAGTGAAATGCTATGTAGATGCCAGTAATTTCCCAGTTGTGAGGACACCCAACATTTTTCTTGCTGAAAGCACAAATACTGAGTTTCCCCGAAAATAAGACCCTGTCTTATTTTTTTTGAACCCTGAAATAAGCGCTTGGCCTTATTGCCATATGCTCAAAAGCCCAACTGGGCTTATTATCAGGGAACGTCTTATTTGGAGGGAAACGGGATAGTACAGTCAAATGGATAAACAGTAACAAACTTCTTTCTGTGTTTTACCTTTCAGAGTTGGTATTGCAATGATGACAGAGCTGATGAACTGCTTATTAGGATATACTGACACCATCATAATCTGCCTGCATAGACTGAGCGCAGAAACCTGTTGATCTGTAACATGGGATATTAACAAGTCTGTGCTGATGTACTGGGAAAGCTAAGAATATTTTTGCACCCAATTCAAACTCCCTGCTAGCAAAGGTTGGTTTGAATGGTGACTTTTAACATTTTAAATATCTTTTCTAATATCTTCAGTAACTGTCTGAAAATATGGCTTGCTCCCTGATGCCAGGAAAAAATATATGTTTTCACTGGTATTAGTATAGGCTGATATCAATAAAGGCAAGAAATGTTAGGAAATACTAGCATATTTGCAGATCCCTCGCATCCTGGACATAAACTGTTTCAACTCCTACCCTCAAAACGACGCTATAGAGCACTGCACACCAGAACAACTAGACACAAAAACAGTTTTTTCCCGAAGGCCATCACTCTGCTAAACAAATAATTCCCTCAACACTGTCAGACTATTTACTGAATCTGCACTACTATTAATCGTTTCATAGTTCCCATCACCAATCTCTTTCCACTTATGACTGTATGACTATAACTTGTTGCTGGCAATCCTTATGATTTATATTGATATATTGATCATCAATTGTGTTGTAAATGTTGTTCCTTGATGAACGTATCTTTTCTTTTATGTACACTGAGAGCATATGCACCAAGACAAATTCCTTGTGTGTCCAATCACACTTGGCCAATAAAATTCTATTCTATTCTATTCTATTCATAATTGTATAAATGTTCGTTGTTAATCAAATAGGATAGAAAGAAACCAAGCCTATTCCAAGGGAACATTCCTAAACAATAACTATTTCTTTCCTTTCTGTGTCCTCAGCACTGATGGACTGTAACCTACAGTAGCCATTCTCTATCTAATTGAAAAATGAAATGTAAATATTTTAGTGCTACAAGAGAGGTGATTTACCATTGTCTTAATAGTGATACTTTAAATTGCCTTCACCATAATCCATAAGTTTTGAGTACTCTTATATTTTATTATCACAATAAAAATAATTCTTAAAGGATTTGTGCCTTTGTATATAGTAAGTCTCCCTCTCTAGACAGGCCACATTTGCACTCTATTATCATTTAATAGGGCACACTGAATAATGCTAAACAGGCACAAGCAAATATATTATTGCAAGTAAGTTTTCCTATCAATAAATGAAATTTCAGCAGTTTTCCTATTAATGAATTATCTAGAGAAATATTTGCTGAAGATCTTCTATGAATATTTTTAGTTTCTTGATTTGCAGTGCTCAGATTATGAGTATTTTGTGTTCAGGGATATTTGTGGTGTCACAAATTTCTATAGCTTATTTCTGCTGGCCTGAGCAAATATGAATTTATAAGCAATTTACAGCAACAACTTTAAAAATGTATGTGATTTATAAATGTCTAAAGACACAACAATACATTTAGAGAAATGCAAATAGAAAAAAACCCTGCTTAAATAATCAGTGAAATTCTAGATGGATGAACTTTTATGATACCATGAAAATGAAGTGCAACAGAACTATCATAAAAGCAAGTGTCTCTATGTCTAATCCAGCACTTCCCCACTCTTATCATACTACTTTTTTAATATATATTTTTCCAGTTCTGCCTTTCCTTTCTGAGTTCCAGAAATGGTGAGTCTAGAAAGCCACATAACTTTTTCAAAATGGACGAGTAAGACTCCAATGTGAGCAGTTGTAGTTTGCATACATAGGATACACTACTCCTGGCACAATATCTACTTTACCTAGTATATCTGCTTTGTTATTTACTGTTATTTATTCAAAGTCAGAAACACAATACAGCACTCTGAAGAATATACTTTATTTTTATTTTTATTTATTTTATTTTGTCACAACAATATATGTAGGTATCATACAAAAAGATTATATAGTAAATAAACACATATATGGGTAAATATAAGGAGGTATAAGCATATATATAGGAAGAAGAAAAGAAAAACAATAGGACAGGAACGGTAGGCACGTTTGTGCGCTTATGCACGCCCCTTATGGTCCTCTTAGGAATGGGGTGAGGTCAATAGTAGAAAGTTTTTGGATAAAACTTTTAGGATTATGGGAAGAGACCACAGAGTCAGGTAAAGTATTCCAAGCACTGATGATTCTGTTACAGAAGTCATATTTTCTGCAATCTAGTTTAAAGCGGTTGACATTAAGTTTAAATCTATTAGTTGCTCTAGTATTATTGCAATTAAAGCTGAAGTAGTCTTTAACAGGAAGGACTGTTACTTCCTGTTAATGAAGGACTGGCATAATGGTTTTTAATATTTTAAACTGGGTTTTTTTATTGTTGTGGGGTTTTAAATTTATAAATTTTAAATTTAAATTTTAAATATCGGCCTTTTTGTAATATGCTCTATTTTAATTTTGGTTTTAATTGTATATATATTGTGTTTTATTTTGGCTGTACACCGCCCTGAGTCCTTTGGGAGAAGGGCGGTATAAAAATTTAATAAATAAATAAATAAATAAATTACAATAGATGATTCTGTGAGTTAAGCTTAGGTCTTGTCGAAGGCGACAGAGTTCCAAGTTTTCTAAGCCTAGGATTTCAAGTCTGGTGGGATAGGGTATTTTATTGTTTTCAGAGGAATGGAGAACTCTTCTTGTAAAATATTTCTGGACACTTTCAATTGTATTGATGTCAGAGATGTGGTGAGGGTTCCAAACTGGCGAGCTGTATTCTAGAATTGGTCTAGCAAATGTTTTATATGCTCTGGTTAGTAGTGTGGTGTTTATACACAACCCAAATATCCCCCCCCCTTTTTTATTGTTTTCAATCTTGATACATGGTGGTGCAGTGGTTAGAATACAGTACTGCAGGCTACTTCTGCTGTTTTCCGCTCCCAAGCAGTTTGGTAGTTCTAGTGTCACCAGCTCTAGGTTGGCTCAGCTTTCCATCCTTCTGAGGTCAGTAAAATGAGGACCCAGATTGTTGGGGACAATATGCTGCCTCTGTAAACTGCTTAGAGGGGGCTGTAGAGCACTATGAAGAGGTACAGTATATAAGTCTAAGTGCTTTTGCTATTGCTACATTCTATTATCTCAATATAATGATATCTATGTAGTATTAAGTATTGATATTCCATTCTTTAGAGGACTCAGAATATTGGAAATAAAAAAAAGAGAAAAAAATAGTCTATCAGTATTAAATAGTATATAGATATTACAGCATAAAACTATTTGAATTTTTAATACAAAATGGAGTATAACATTAAGAAATGGAAGAAACTGCTCCAGATTACATCAAAGCATTTGTTGTACAATAAAGATTTTGTTCTTAAGCAGATTACACAGTAATGACATCGCCATTGTTTTTTTTAATTAAAGGAAAAAATATATAAGCAAAACAAATTTAACAAAAACTAAAGTACCAAAAACAGAAAAGGAGGAAAGAGAGGGAAAAATAATCTATTAAATTTCTAACTTTCCCTTTTTTATATCTACTAATTTTCTGTATTGTAGACATTTGAGCCCGCTCGAAGCCAGACTATAAATGATGATATTTGCCATGTTGTGTGATGTGTTGTAACTCTTCTCTTCTCTTCTCTTCTCTTCTCTTCTCTTCTCTTCTCTTCTCTTCTCTTCTCTTCTCTTCCCTTCCCTTCCCTTCCATTCCCTTCCATTCCATATTGCTTAAATTTGGTTAAACTTCTGTGGTGTATATATACTATGAGTTTCACCATTGCTGCGTATTCTCCAAGTTTAAATTCCCAATCAGATATTTTCAATATTGTTACTTTCAATGTTGAGCAAAATTTATTCTCCCAGCTGTAAGCATATATCCCATTAAATCATGGTCTTTCTTGTTGATTATTTTTTCTGAGATTATACCTAGTAAGAAAAGTTGAGGTTTCATTTCCGATTTAAATTTTTAAACTGGCATTTCACTTTATGATATATTTTAAAATTTAGAAGGGTTAGGGTTAGGATCTTTTCATCAGTCTATATAAGGTTGTCTCTGATTTTCTGCTTGGTGCTATATGTAATAATTTATTATAATAGTACATTCATTTTGATGATAGCAATTCATCCTAACTAAGATAACTTTCAATTCCTCCACTGAGGTCTCTCTTAATCTCTCACCATCACATCCCAAATGTTCAGCAAGCTGAGTATGTTAGGTGACAACAGCATAGAAAAGAAAACTGCTATTAAAATCATACTTTATTTTGAACACATTATGTGAAAACTGAACTCTTTGGAAAAGGCTGTATTGTTAGGAAAGATGGAAGGAAAGATGGCAAGTAGCAGCCAGGTGAATGGTCTCCAGTTATCATGGTGATGGGAGCACCATTAAGCAAACTGAAGGTTCGGGACACATCATCATGGAGAAAATCTATCTTTCTATGTACTTGCATGTAATCAATCCAAAGCAATCCAAAGCAATAACAAAGTCTTGCAGCAGTGGATAGTTACAATATGTTTACTATTTGTATTAGTTCTGTCACAGGGAGTTAGGAAGGCTTTGATTCAATTAAATTATATTTCCTCTGGTAGATGAAGAGGCAAACTCCAAATGGTTGGGATTTGGACTTGCTGTAGAACTGTCTGATAATCTTCAAAGAAAGAAAATGACTGCATTTCTATTTCTTTCTTTTTTTTGTACTTTTAATCTCATCCTAGAGTTCAATTCACATCAATTTTTTCCTTTGCCATCCAAGAATATGTGATGCCAGATGTTCCTACTGCAAGCCAACAGTTCTCAACTGCAGTGTCAACATGTATTAATTCAGGTTTATAAACATTTTAATAGTGTTTTAATATTTGGGGCAGGGTTTGGGACAGGATTTCTTAGGCACTTATTTTCTCACCATAATGAATGCCATTTGGAATGTGATTGCAGATATCCTACCTGCTGACCACATGCTCATGTCAGCCTGCTTTTTTTGTTTTTAATTTCTGAGAACAGATTGAAAGATGATTCTGGTCAAGGACATCTGAAAGATGCCAAAATTATGAAGCATCTTAGCATACACTAAGCATATTCAGTATACACAGTGTATCATAGTAGCATACACTGTGGAAACTCAGGAAATTTTATCCAGATCTGTTGTCTGATTCAGATCAAGATAATTGGCCATCTCCCTTCACAAGATCCCAGTAGTAACTGCTTATCCAGCATGCCCTTGGATAGTAATCCTCCTTCTGAGTTGGTAGACACCATGGACTCATGGAAGAAAGGGTTGATGATCATTTCTTTTTTCCAGTCCTAAACATGACTTTATTTCATTTTCAATCCTGATGATGGGCTGCAACATGAGTCCAAAAGCTTGGAAGATTAAACTTCTGATCCCAGTGACCAACCCACATTGAATCCTGCAACAAACATTTGTACACAGTCTCACTTTCATTTCTACAGAATGTGTATACACACACACAAACACACACACACATATACATATACATATACATATACATATACATATACATATACATCAGTAGTGGGTTCTAACTGGTGTTACCACTGGTTCACTTTGCACATGCATGACTGGTTGAACAGTTGAGGCACTGCAATTCACTCTACTGCACCTTTCAGCTGGGCTAAAAACAGAGGCATAAAGGTAGGTATAGCACAGGGATTAGTGGGAGGGCCCAGATAACGGTCGGAGCGAACTGGTTCACTGACACTTCAACATCTCTGCTACTGGCTCTCCCAAATCAGGGAGAACCAGTAGCAACCCACCACTGATATACTTATACATATACATATACATATACATATACATATACATATACATATACATATACATATACATATACATATACATATACATATACATATACATATACATATACAATGTTTGGGGAGGGAGGGACAAGTATAATTTTTGTGTATCTTTTCCATGATGTATGATGTATTAGTAATATTGTTATGAGTAGCTAAGTGAATTAAAGCATTTGGAGAACTAGTACTTTCAAGGGCTACTGGCATTTCACTGTATATGTTGTTTCAAATGTGCAGAATTAAAGAGATTTAAATTCAATTGCGAACCAAATTTCTGAAATGCCTTAAAGTCACTAAAAATTATATTTGCCATGAAAAAGAAAACAAAACACAACTATGATTGTCATAAGCTATTAAATGTTCTTATTTTGCTTCTGTGATTGTCTCATAACTGGAGTGAAACATGGAATATATAACCAACCATTATCAAAATGATCTTTCAGAGAAGACAGCTCCTTCATATAGGAATTTCTTCATTAAGATGTGCAAAAGTTTCTTTCCCATAGAAGCAAAATTGCCACGTTGATCTCATGTGGCAACCTTGCAGGAAAAACCTTGGAGAAAAACCATTTCTCCATTTTAAATAGAATATTTGTTTATACAGGGTTTGTGCATGATAAACATCCTGTGACCAAAATGCAGATGTTGGTTATGTTGAATAGTATTTTTTAGCATTCACAGAAGGATTTAATGATCATACCTTCATTGTTTTCATTATTCTGTACATACCCATGGATCCTTTGAGAAGAAGAGAGAAACATTTATAAACAAACAACTATCCATAAAATATTGTGCTCTTAGGTGGTTTATCCTGTCTTATAACTATTGGGAATTGTCATACCATGACAATTCACTTTGCAAATAATCCTTTATTTAAATCCTCAATTGATGTCTCAATTTATTTATTTAATCCTCAGTTGTGGTCTCCCTTATCGCATTCTTACTATCAATTGAGTCCACATTTGTGATTCTTGAATTCATAGGACACATTTTCAGTATCAATAAGACACTCCACTTCTGGATGCACTTCTCAACAATGTGAAGCAGATTCAGCCAGAGTGGCTGTCTCAAAGGAAGTGCCCAAAAGAGTTTCGAAGGCCTTGACTTGCCTTTCAGTAAGTATGGCTATTTTTCAATTCCAAGGAGCAAATCTAGAAGAATATTTGCTAACCCATTTGTCTACTAATTAGTACTCAGCCTGAATGAGCCAATAATAGCTGCACACACAGCGAATGCACAGTCTTTCACATGAACTTCAATCAAGATGGGCTCATTGGGATGTCATATGAAAAAAATACCCAGCCCTAGCAACAGTGGTAACATTTGGACCAATCCTGACTCCAAGTATCATAATTCAGACTTTGTTTCATCTACCTAACTTATAAAAATGCCACCTTCTGTGTGAAGAGTCAAAAACTAGGAAAAACAGAAGTTCAGAGACAGGAATACCCGGATGCCACCTGCTTCTGAGAGAGCCTGACAAACTTCCTGTTTTTAAGATATCAGCTGAAGACTGGACACTGGCGCACCTTTCCACTATAGTTCAAATGTGTGTGTCCTCTCTGTGTATCTTTTCTAATCCACAGTATACCAATGTCCTGTTGTGAAGCGTTATAGAAAATCTCCAACCATACTCACTCTTTTAATGAATATTTATCACTAAGTTTTGGCAATTCTGTTGTCTTTGACCTTGAACTGAGTTAATGCCTATGCCCGTGACTGGGGATTTGCAATCTTCTAAAGTGCTGCTCCACCCTAGAGGAAGCAAAAATAGTAGCTCATGATCCTGTTAATATTTACTATCAGGCTTTCCTTTAGGCAACATAGCAGGAGATCACGTACCAAATTGGTCTTATCACACACCTCCAGCTCGGAAGTCACCTTTTCCAAAGGTCTTCTCAGGTATCAAGATTTATTCCCCATCCACAACAGACAGATGTCTGCGAACAAAAAATATACGCTTCATAAGAATATTGTTCAGTCCCACATTTAAAAAATGAGCAACAGCACATGTAAGAATTCTCTTCAGAGTACAAAGCTTTTTTCAAGGCCAAAACAATTGTATTTCCTGACACCAACCAAACTGCTATAATTGAATTTTGTGGAGATACTGGATTATTCATTCAACAAAGTAGTAAGTAATTTTATTGTGCCTATTTCATACCACTATGACATTATTATGTTGGAACATGCAGTGTTGTAATACTTTCAGAAAAAGAAATATGTATGATGGGAAATATGTTGATTTTGAACCTATAAAACCACATTTAAATTGACACAAGCTGCCAAAATGGAGTATCGTTTATGTAAAGGATAAGCAAAATATAGTCCTATAGGCACCATAGAGATACAACTCTAATAAACCATTGCCATCAAGGCCATAGAGAAAGACCAATTCTTGAATACAGCTCGCCTGTCTGGAACCCATACCTCATTTCAGACATTAATACTATTGAACCAGTCCAGAAATATTTTACAAGAAGAGTTCTCCACTCCTCTGATTACAACAAAATACCTTATCCCACCAGACTTGAAATCCTGGGTTTAGAAAATTTAGAACTCCGCCGTCTTCGACATGATCTGTTACAATGCCCTTCCTATTGAAGATTACTTCAGCTTCAATCACAACAATACACGAGCACACAATAGATTTAAGCTTAATGTGAACCGCTCCAATCTTGATTGCAGAAAATATGACTTCAGTAACAGAGTTGTTAATGCCTGGAATGCACTACCAGACTCTGTGGTCTCTTCCCAAAATCCCCAAAGCTTTAACCAAAAAATATCTACTATTGACCTCACCCCATTCCTAAGAGGTCTTTAAGGGGCACGCATAAGAGCATCAACATGCCTACCATTCCTGTCCTAATGTTCCCTTTAATTGTATCCAATTTGTATAGTTATTACATACTTATGCTTATATATATACTTATGTATCGTATAGTTATTTCATGCTTATGCTTATATATACTGTTGTGACAAATAAATAAAATAAAATAAAATAAAATAAAGTCAAGCAGCCTCAACCTCACATACCCATGTTTAGATTACATCTAATTTGTGTTCCTGTGTGTAGTCGGAAGAGAAATACCCTTTTCTGTGACCAAGGAGTTATTTGATACAGATACAGAATAATATACTGTAGCTGGAAGAGACCTTGGAGTTCTTCTAGTCCAACATCCTGCTCAGACAGGCAACTCTATATTATTCAGACAAGTGGCTGTCCAATCTCTTCTTAAAAGCCTCCAGTGATGAAGAACCAAACTGGTTCTCACCTTTGTACTGGTGTTGTACAAACAGGAAGAAACCTTGCAAATGTGTCTTTTGAAAGCTATGTCTTGTTTGACATTGATCAACTTGGCATCTTGATTCCAGTTTATGTTTATAATGTTTTTTTGGAGGGGAGGGAGGAATATGCTAACATATGAGAAGCAAAAACTTTTCATTAAAATGCTAGTGAGCATGACTGAAAACTGCTTGCTAGGGCAAAGATTTCTGCCTCAGAAATAATTATTTAGTTTATGGGATAAGGATGAGCTCACTCTCCTCCAAGAGTGTTAACTATTCATTTCAGAAGGATTTTCTTCTCAATAAGTCAAGTCTGTGCTTTCCATCTGGTATGATCTCCCCAAGCAGATATTTATGCAGGCAGCTCGTCAGGGAGCTGAAAGCAAGCAGGAGGCCTGTCATCGCCAGCTTCATTCAAGAGGAACTGAATGCTATCGTGACACAGTAATGCTATTTGAAGTTGGTGTGTCAGATGGGGATACTTCTCCCACAAACAAGCAGCAAAGGTAGACCTCGCTTACCTTTCAGTTCAGATAGAAGCTGCTTCATTTAATTTTCCTCCTGGGTACCTTTCCGGTTTACTAAGTTTTCTAAGTTAGCATTGGTGACCTTGAAAGTCTTGACAGATGGATTGCCAGGCAATCTTCAGAGAGCTGCACTGTTTAATGAAATTGCAGGAAGGATCCTCCTTTTTCAAATATTGATCTGATTTGTGTATGTTTATGTTACATACCTTGTTTAAGATCTCAGTTTGCACAATTCTAAATGGCTGTTTACCAAAGAAAAAAACGAGTGGCACCTAATGTTACTTGAGAAAATGAAACTCAGTTTAAGGGCAATTACAAACAGCATCTTCCAAAATAAACTAACAATTTTCAGTGAGACAGTAGGAGTTAGAGATACTATACTGGGAGTTTCTTGTATTTTTCTCATCTTTAAAAACATCTGCATGGATCTGAATTCCTTCAAAAACATGGTTCCAGGAAAGGGAAGGGAAATCAGGCTTAATTATTAACCTATTTTCTGAGTAAGCAAATGCAAATCAGTTTATAAGTGTCCTACCCATTGTGTGGTTTGTCAGGAAAAAAGTTGTCCTTGGCATCTACAATTATTCAGAGTAATAATTCAGACTACTTCAGCTTTAACCAAAACAATACAAGAGTACGCAATAAATACAAACTCATGGTAAATCGATCCAAACTAGACTGCAGAAAATACGACTTCAGTAACAGAGTTGTCAATGCCTGGAATGCTCTACCTGACTCTGTGGTTTCTTCCCCAAATCCCCAAAACTTTAACCTTAGACTGTCTACTGTAGACCTCACCCCATTCCTAAGAGGTCTCTAAGGGGCGTGCATAAGTGCACCAGCGTGCCTACAATCCCTGCCCTAATATTCCCTTTTATTCGTATCCATTTCATGTATTCATAATCATAATTATGTTTACACTTATATCTGTCATAAAATACATGCTTGACGAAATAAATAAATAAAAAAGAACCTTGGCAATTCAGTCATCGATATTCCACATTAATCTGTAGCTTCCCCATGATAGATGGAAAAATGTGTTTGCTGCAAATGTTTTATAAACTTTGCTATTTTGAATACAAACCCAAATGCATACTGAATTTGGATGCCAAAATCTACCATTTTTTACAATGTCTGTGATGCATTGCAGTCAGACAATAACACTGAATCGTTGTCTCGAAGGGGCTTTTTCAAAAGGCAACTGGAATGAGGAAGAAAACTTTTCACTTCTCATCCAAGAAGCTTCATCAGTGATTAAACCTCTTGGATGAGAAGTGAAATGTTTTCTTCTACCTCCTCAAGGAAAAAGCAGTCCAGTTGCCTTTTGAAAAAGCCCCTTGGAGACAACTAGAACCTGGATGAGTGAGCATCTCCACAGACAATAACACTGAATCAAGACTGCACAAAAAGGAAAATCAACTGAGAATGTATTAAAAGACGTCATAGAAAAATTGTGAAAACATGATATAAGATGATGCAATCATTTGAAGCATATTAAGAATCCATCTCAGTATAATAGAAAGATCAATGAAATGAAGCAATTACAGCTATTTGACTAAAATGATTATGTCACAATCAACTGTAAAGTAGAAACTATCAAAGCATTTTCAGTAGAAAAAGGCAGATTATATTAAACCAAAAAAACTATATTAAATTTCAGCTCCTTTCAGCCTTTGAGCACACTTAGGCCTTCTAAATATTTAATGATAAAGAAAAAAAATCATATTTACCACACTTACTTAAAATAGTTTACAGATGAACATTCCAAAATACAGAAATAAAGTGTCATCTAGTGAACTAGTTTTCCACTGAATGTTTCATGACTCCTTCCCCCAATTTAATTTCATTGGATTCTCACAGCTGTTCATTTCTTCATTGTCAGACTGCCATAGTTCTTCATCACACAAGGACATTATTTTTAGTTGTATCAAAACTTATTAAATTATTTGATCACTTGTATCTAAAGTCTCCTATCAATTACCAAGTCATTTTTTTCTACTTCATATATTCGATTATTTGCACTAAACATTTTTTAATTCTTACCTGGAAGCATCTTTCATCTGGAATCTTAAAAAAAAAACTTTTTAAAAAAAATAAAAATTAGAAGTTTAAAACATCTATAATTACAGAATATACACATTAATAAATTGATGAGATGATAGATAGATAGATAGATAGATAGATAGATAGATAGATGATAGATAGATAGATAGATAGATAGATAGATAGATAGATAGATAGATAGATAGATAGATAGATTATATGACAGACAATAGATAATAGAGATAGAATAGACACTGAAATACATTAAATTAAAAGTATTTAAATAACCACAATTTAGTTACCATCTTAGAATTCACTAATTAATAGAAAATATGTACTCCTCCATGGTAAGTTGTGGATAGAATAAACAAAGGTAAATTTCATTCTTTTTAATTGGGAAAAAAATGCAGGTGCTTCATATTCACACTTCAATTTTTTGGACTGGTTTCAGTCTTTAAAGCATCAAGTCCCTGTGTAGAATTTCTCATGTATCATTCTATACAAATGGGTACATAAAAGAGACCCAATATATATTTTCTTCAAATAATTTGGGGGTAGCCATGGCCTTCAAAGCAAGACTGATGTTTCATTTAATTCTTTATCCTTAATCATCCTTAATTCCATATCCTTAACATACAAGTTTTGTTCAGAATTTAAAAAACTACTTCTAAAGAAGACTGCAAATGTTCTGCTGTTTTCCATTTTTGTTCAAACCATCAAAAAATAAATAATCAAAGTAACAAATGAATTTTCAATAAGACTTCCTATAAGATAGGAAGAAAGAACTATAGGCAATGAATGATATGTTGCTCCTTCAAATAAAAACAAATTTGAAAACTTGATGAAGCTATTTATGGTAAACCAAATACTTACAAGCAGGACTTGGTATAAATAATACTTGCAAGCAACATTTGTAAAAATTGGCTGAATATGAGGACTTCCGGGTGAGTCATATCTGATTGAAGACATCTCCAAACACCAGAGGTGATGACCACTTGTGAAGAATGAAAGATTGACAAGCAGACTGGTTCTTCAAAATCTTTCTAGAGAAAGAGAGAACAGAACATGATGGCCCATGTGTGTATGAATGGCAGCTCCTCACAAGAGGACCATAAAATAACAGTCACCTGTGGATTTGAGGAGCAGAGGGAACTATTTTAATAAGGACATTAAACCAGCTAAACTCATCCCATTTGTAAATGATCAGTTTAATTACTTTATGGATATTAGAGATTTTCATAGTTGTGAGCTTAATTTCACACCTGGTGAGTTTTACCTTTATATTTACAATAAAAATATTGGGTCTTTTTGCTGTAAGGTATGAAAACAAGCATATAGTTAAATAATATACCTATGGGAAATGACTAAAATGGAGCTAAACTCATATTAAGAATTAAACCTAAGCCTATGGACACTGGAGGGAACTAAGGGACCTGGCAGAAAAGAGTTAAAGTGACTAAACTGGATATTACTTTCATTTGTCTTAAGGAATATTTTAAAAAATTAATAACTAACATCTCAGAAATTATATATATATATTTCAATATTAACTATTAGTTTTTGTTTGATATATCTTAACTAATAATTTGTTAGTGGTTATATAGGCTTGATTTATACTTATTAATGTTTTAGATTTATATTATCTGTATAATAAATGTGTTACTATAGCAATAGAGTGAATGTTATTATGTGATTTATTTTGCTAATATTAGTATATAGCTGCATCCATTAGCTTCATTCTGGTTTTGCTCTTTAAATCTTTCTGGTTTTAGACTTTTAGAAGATGATGAGAATTAAAAAAAAAAAAAACCTCTCACCTGACACAGAGAGAATTTGAAGGCATGCAAAACAACAAAATTGAGATGGGACTCCAAAAGACAAATCAAGAAGAGGATTTGGACATGGAACAGCTGCAAAAAGAAATCCTGAACACTGCTTCTTTCTGAAATTTACAAAATAGGTTGATGAAAGCTTTGAAGACTTCTGTTGATTGCCAGACATTGAGGAAGGATCAAATCCTACAATGTCTTTGGAATGATTTAAAGGTCAGTATTGTAAAGAACAACAAAAAGGAATAGAAAGTTGGATTATCTGATCAGAGATAGACTATTTGGTATTTCTGGTAAATCATAATGGACTTTTTGCTGAATTAGGACTGAAAAATACGGTTTGTGAATTGCATATAAATTCAAATTTTGTTATGGAAAGAAGTTTTATTGTTTGTAATTTTAAAAGGGTGAAAAAGTAATATATATTAGTCAAGTCACTTCTTATTATCTTTGGTCCTATTGTTTTTTTTTCTTTTGTTTATCTTTCTCCTATACTTTCTGAACTTTTCTTTTACTTTCCTTTTTCCTCCTAGTTTACTTTGTATTAGTTTTTATTATGCTTATTAGAAACTTCTATAAAATTATTTTAAAGTGGTTAAATATAAAACTACAATATTTTGCTTCAATTAACAGAATAACAGAGTTGGAAGGGACCTTGGAGGTCTTCTAGTCCAACCCCCTGCTCAGGCAGGAAACCCTATACCATTTTAGATAAATCTTGTTCAATCTTTTCTTAAAAACTTCCAACTCCCAGTATGGGAGCATTCACAACTTCTGGAGGCAAGTTGTTCCATTGATTAATTGTTCTGTCAAGAAATTTCTCCTAAGTTCTATGTTGCTTCTCTCCTTGATTAGTTTCCATCCGTTGCTTCTTGTCTTGCTCTCAGGTGCTTTGGAGAATAGCTTGATTCCCTCTTCTTTGTGACAACTTCTGGGATATTGGAACATTGCTATCATATCACCCCAAGTTCTTTTTCATTTAACCTGACATACCTAATTCTACTAACCATTCTTTATATGTTTTGGCTTCCAGTTCTATAATCATTTTTGTTCTTCTCTACACTCTTTCTAGCGTCTCAAGATCTTTTTTTACATTGTGGTGACCAAAACTGGATGCAATCATATTAATTTTAATTAATTATAATTAATATTTCAAATTATTAAAACAAACCCTCTACTGTGACTTTTTAAAATGTTGTATTTTGTCTTATTTGAGTTTTTCAATTTACCTATTGTAGTTACCCCTATTTTTTTATCATTATATTTGGATATCCCAAGTTTTGTCTTATTTTTCAAAAGAAAATAGTCAATGGGTGACATTTGGAAAATTATGGATTAAGGTAATGTACAGTCATTCTCATGGTTCTTCTCACTTGTGAACATATCAGGAAGGGAGCTAGTTTGCAAAAATAAGAAATAGGAGTATTGGGCTAGCTCTTTCAAAATATATGTAGCTATATCTACAAACATTCATGCACACACTCATATTAATGTACATTTTTAGGAGAGCTCTGCTACGTGCCACCATGGGGTTTGCCTACTACCAAACCTGAATCAAAACCTTTTCCTGAAATAGAAATAAAAAAAATAAAATATCATTCCATTGAAGGTTTTTTAAAATGAGATTACAGATGATATAAAAATGCTTTATGAAGGGTGTGGTGGAACTGCAGACTTGAAACCAGGCACTGGAGAGAAAAAGAAACAGATAGACAGGTAGATGACAGACACACACAGGGAGTGGGAGAGAGGGAGAGGGAGACTGAGAGTGAGGGTGGGAGGGAGGGAGAGAATGCAGAAGTTTTTAACATCCAGACGAAATAAAAACAATATTTAAAAAACTTTTTTTCAGTCATTATAATACTTTCGCTCTGATGTTAGATCTGTTTAACCAATATTTTTTAAATATAATTTTAAAGTGCATTCAGAATATGTTGCTCCTAAGTATAACCAAAAAGGAATAAATAGTAAAATATTTAATAGCAAAATGTAATAGTAAAATATATTAAGGCTTTACCATAAGCATTTAGTTTTAGTTTTAAAAAACTCATTTTTAAAAAATGCTGAAAAATATCCCCTTATTTCTGTGTTTACAATAGCACCTCTGCCTAGAAGCCTTCAAACACTGAAAAACTTCAGACCCTCTGGCCACAAAAAGGTTATTTAAATGTTTCTTTCAAAAAAAAAACAACCCTAACATTTTAATACCTACCAAGTAAAGTGTGTAAATTGGCCCACATAAAAGAGAAGTACTTGGTTTTAGAAAAAAAAAAATAGAGAAAGGAAATACCAACCTAATGCCACCATGTAGAATGCAATATGATTCAGAGGAAACAACAACATAAAACAATATTGATCACCTCACCTTCTAGTGAAATGCAAGCTTTCATTTATAGAGATATTTTATAATTCCATGGGTGTTAGATAGATTTATCCTCTCTGCTTTTTTCTTTATAACATATAAAATATCAAAGTCAGCACAAGAAGTAGTGAAAAGCAAAACTGAGGTTGAATTTTGCTTTGCTTTTCATTTGCAAATACAACCTACGGATAGACAAGTCTAGTCCTTTTAAAAACTACCTGAGTAATATTATGATTGGAAGGAATAATCTCTGTCCAGTACAACACAATATGAGAAAATCAAGCCAGTTTACGTTGCCCTTGAATGGTTTAAGTGTTTTGATAAAACAATGCAGAAAGCTTTCATTTCTTTCTACAGACATCTCCAGAGCAGCTGTCAGCCTTTGTAATGCTGCTTGTCAAATTATAGTAACACACTTTGACAACTTTCTGGAAAGTTGACAGTCTCATCTGCATACTTCTTGATGTTCACCTGAGGAAAGAAAGAAAAAATCCTTCTCTCTAAACTTTTGTCTCTTAAAACTGGCACACTATGATTTTAAACAGGGTGAAGAAAGAGTGCTGGAGAAATTATAGACCAGTTATTTTGACTTCTATAACCTGCCAGGTTCTTGAGTAGACTGTTATGCATCATGTCTGTGAGAATTAGCATTGCAAATATCAGAATATGAATAGGCTTTTCAAGGACAAGTCATGCCAGACCAATCATTGTTTTATTATAGCAGGGTGTCTAGTTTGGTGAAAAAAAGTAGTCCTCAACTTACAACTGTTTGTTTAACAATGGTTCGAAGTTACGACGACCATGAAGAAAGTGACTTACAAGTTGTAGTTGCATCTACGTCCTTTATACCAACCCCTCCCAGTCATGTGATCATAATTTGTGCACTTGATAACCATCTTGCCTTTACAACCAATTTCTGGCAAAAAAAACCCCCAAAAAAACACCAATTGGGGAAGCTGAATTTGCTTAACAACTGCATGATTTGCTTAATGACTGCATGAATCAATTAATGACAGTGTGGTTCACTTAATGACTGCCGTAAAAATTGTTACAAAATTGGTCCAGTGTTGACTTATGACAGAAATTCCAGTTTCAGTTATAGTGGTTATAAGTCAAGGACTAGCGTAAGGGAAAACTGTAGATATAGTTTACTTTGATCTCATGAAAATATTTGACAAGGGTCTTCCATAATATCCTAATGGACAAATGGATAAATAAATATGATCTAGATAATTGTGCAGTAAAGATTTGAGTCTGATAGAATTTGTCAGGAATTTCCTGATAATAAGAGCTTTCAAGTCTTCCTATAATCTCGCTGGAGATTTGCAAACAGAAATTGAATGGGGTAGCAGATTCCTTCACTGAACAAAGATTGAACAAGTTCCTTCTAGTCCATATATTCTATGAACTCACAGTGCCATCCACCAGCTTTTCCTCTGCTTATTACCATAAGTGACATGACAATGACCCATTGCAGAAGTGAGAGAAATCAGTCATAGAATTCATTTCCAGCAAATGGGTGCTGGAATCTCTAAGCTTTCATCTCTAAATATTCATACAGTCTGAAAGTGTCCAACTCAATTTTTTTTTCAGTTCAGACTTTGAATGAAAAGAATGTGCACTGTATGCTTGAGAGGGTAGCATACAAAAATGCAGATATTGAGAAAAGTTGGATCTTAAAGAGTATAGAATCAAGAAAGAGGTGTCCAAGGCAAGAATAGTTTGTGTTAGGGAAAGCTTCATGGGAAGACAGCACATATTTTTTTAGGATCTGTATTGGCTGCCAGAAAGCCTCTGAGAATGAGAATTACCTATTGTAAAGAATGCAGAGTGACACTGGGGAATGTATGAGAAAGCTGTTGAGAGGGGAGGGAAGGAACAAGTCACTGGAAGAGAATTTGAAGATTGGACACACAAGGAATTTGTCTTGGTGCATATGCTCTCAGTGTACATAAAAAAAGATACGTTCATCAAGAATCATAAGGTACAACACTTAATGATAGTCATAGGGTTACGAATAAGCAATCAGGAAAAAATCAATATCAATATAAATTTTAAGGATACAAGCAACAAAGTTACAGTCATACAGTCATAAGTGGAAGTAGATGGGTGATGGGAACGATGAGATTAATAGTAGTGCAGATTTAGTAAATAGTTTGACAGTGTTGAGGGAATTATTTGTTTAGCAGAGTGATGGCATTTGGGGAAAAAATTGTTCCTGTGTCTAGTTGTTCTGGTGTGCAGTGCTCTATAGTGTCATTTTGAGGGTAGGAGTTGAAATAGTTTATGTCCAGTTTATGTGAGGGGTCTGTAAATATTTTCACAGGCCTCTTTTTGACTTGCGCAGTATACAGGTCCTCAAGGGAAGGCAGGTTGGTAGCAATTGTTTTTTCAGAAGAAATAGCCTGAATCAAATGGTGTTATATAGAAACAGTCACTATCTTACATAAGGAGATCATAATAAACAAAACTTAGCTTCTAGAGTTCACGTGAACATTATCAAAAAATAAAAAAGAAGGAGATGTGCACCCATTCGTTAGCAACCAACTGGGAGAAATCCTGATATTATAATCAGTGGACACTCTTGTTTGCTATAAAAAAAAACTTTACAAGGAAACACAGAGGTTTCTTTTTAGTCAGTGCAAAGAGAAGAGAGATCCAAATACCAAAAGTAACCGTAAGCAACTCAGTCAAATCCAAGGGATGAAATGGCTAGTTCAAAAACTTACACAATGGGAGACAATGAAGAGGAACCATTGGATAGATGTATTTCTTTTTTCCCATCTTTCTTATATTATATTGTTGTTTATATTTAAGAGTGTCTGTCTCTCGTGGTCCTTTATATTATTTTGAATACAGCAGAAAACTTGAATTCTGTTTTATAAGAAAAAAGAAAAAAAAAGCTGGGAACTCAGGCAAAACTTTAAGGCATAATTCTTCAAACTCTTCTTGCTACAACACCAGTATCTTTTGATGAGATCTTTTAGCAGCTCAGGGAATTTCAAAGCCGCTTTAAATTTCTTTTGACATAAAGAGCTTGTCAAAGATTTCTCTGAAAGCCGAAGAAAGCATGAAAACAAACACCCAGGCTGAATTCTTAAATGTTCAGCTATTCTGATCATTTTTTAAAAAGCCTAATCTTAACTCAAATTCAAAACAATAGAGATTCCTCACTTTCATTATTTTACAATGTCATCTGGATTGTGATTGCTACTTTGCAAAGAAAATCAAGTTTATGATTTGTGTGGAGGTGGAAAGGCTTTTTTTTTTTTAAAAAAAGTACCTAATTTTTTTTAAAAAAAATACTTACAGCAAGAATGTAAAAAGTAGAGGAAATTAGCTCATGTATTTCACTTGGTATATTAAATCCATCAAACAGTTCTATTCACAATTCCAGAATTTAAGAAGTATGAAGCTGCTATAGGGAAAAGGAGCTGAGAGAAGTGGACTGGGCAGGGCTGAACATGCACTGAATATCCACTTTACTGTGTTCTTACCTGCATACAGTGCACAATTAGGACCTGAATCTCTCATATTGCATGAGATTCACAAATTGCCATAGAAGATACAAAGGCCATGCAACAAGAAATAAAGGCCGTGCATTCTTCAAGAACCATCATGAAGTGACTCAGGTGAGTGTAGGGATTAATAGCCAAGAATTACATACAGATTTAGTAGGGCATTGGTCATAGCAATAGGAATTTATTTATTTAATTTATTAATTAAATTTTTATACCGCCCTTCTCCCGAAAGACTCAGGGCGGTGTACAGCCTTATTTAAAACACATAAATACACATAAATCCCAGATTTAAAATACATTTAAAACGAAATATTTAACAGGCCAAATTTACTAAAATGGTCAAACCAATATAAACCCTTAAAATTTAAAATTATAAATAGATTAATACATTAAAATTAAATTAAAATTAAGTTAAAATTAAATTAAAATACTTAGGCTAGTCCCGCCCGATTAAATAATAGAGTCTTCAGTTCCCGTTTGAAGGTTCGGAGGTCAGGAAGTTGATGCAGCCCTGGAGGTAACTCATTCCATAGGGTCGGTGCTGCCATAGAGAAGGCTCTCCCACTGGGGGCCATCAGCCGACACTGTTTGGCCGATGGCACCCGGAGCAGGCCCACTCTGTGGGAGCGCACAGGTCGTTGGGAGGCTATCGGTGGCAGAAGGCGGTCTCGTAAATAGCCCCGTCCTAAGCCATGGAGCGCTTTAAAGGTGAGCACTAACACCTTGAATTGCACCCAGAAGGCTACCAGCAGCCAGTGCAGGCCACGCAGGATAGGTGTTATATGGGAACAATGTGGTGCTCCCACTATTACCCGCGCAGCCGCATTCTGGACTAGCTGGAGCCTCCCGGTGCTCTTCAAGGGGAGCCCCATGTAGAGAGCATTGCAATAGTCCAAGCGAGAGGTAACGAGGGCGTGAGTGACCGTGCGTAGAGAGTCCCGGTCAAGAAAGGGGCACAACTGGTGCATCAGGCGAACCTGATAAAATGCTCCCCTGGCGACGGCCGTCAGGTGCTCCTCTAGGGACAGTCGATCATCCAGGAGAACGCCCAAGTTGCGCACCCTTCCCCTGTGGGTCAGAACTTTACCCCCCACAGTCAGTGAAGGCGTAAGCTGACTGTACCGGGACGCCGGAACTCACAGCCACTCTGTCTTGGTGGGGTTGAGCTGGAGCCTGTTCCTCCCCATCCAGACCTGCATGGGATGGAATGGGCAGCAGTACATCAATCAAAACTTTAACCTAAGACTGTCTACTGTTGACCTCACCCCATTCCTAAGAGGTCTGTAAGGGGTGTACATAAGAGCACCAGTGTGCCTACCGTCCCTGTCCTTATGTTCCCTTTAATTGTATTCATTTTATGTATTCAATTCATGCTTATACTTATATATATATTATTTAATATGTATTTGACAAAATAAAATAAATAAATAAATAAGGAAGGAAGGAAGGAAGGAAGGAAGGAAGGAAGGAAGGAAGGAAGGAAGGAAGGAAGGAGGGATTGGAGCAAGGGAATGGGCAAATAAACATGAAATTACAAAATCAGAAAAATATCTTCAGATAGCACTGCTGAGGCAATGCCAAAAGAGAATACAGAGGTTTAGTTTGCTGTATGAAATTTGCTAAGACTTTTGCTGGTTATTGTAGCATATTTCAAAACACTGGGCACTGCTAAAGGTAAACAGAAAAAAATGTGTCCTATTATACTTTCATTGTTTTTGATTTAGTATTAATGTGCCAGAATGACTTGTGACACCTGACAAAGCAAAGGCTCATAAACACATTATACGGTTACTCCATATATTTTTTTGCATGAAGAGGCAAAATATGCATAATATATAAAGACCAAGATTTACTTTGTCGTGAAAGCGACTGCCTGCGCAGGCTCCTAAACTGGGGCTGAAAGGTGAAAGCAGAAGCAGTGTGTTCCTAATTGGGTAGACCAGGTTTCCATGATAGACCGGTCTTATTGGAAAAACATTTAAACTCTGCCCTGGTGGAGCTGACAAAGCAAGGAGAGCCTGTGGCTTAGAGGTTAATACATCTACCTAATAAGTGCAAGTAGCCTGGGTTCGAATCCCAGAAGGGTATGGCTACCTGATAGTCTCCCTTTATTTCTTTGACGATAAAACGTAAATTCAAAACAAAAATAGTCTGTCGCGAAAGCGACTGCCTGTAAAGGCTCCTGGATTGGGGCTGAAAGGTGAAAGCGGAAGCAGTATGCTCAGTCCCATAATTGGGTAGACCAGGTTGCCCTGATAGACCGGCCTCATTGGAAAAACACCAAGTTCTACTCTAAAGTAGCATCCTTCATTGCTATATAGATGGAACTTATAGAAGAAGGAACTGAGTTTTGGTCTCATTCACACAGAACTTTTCCCAGTATAGTGATTCTCCAACCCATTCAAACTTGCTACACATTCAGCTGAATGCCTTAACAAGGCTTAGTGGAAGAATTTACCAAGTTCCTGGAATTCTGATTTCATACAATTCCAAGATTTTACCAAGGTATGTATTGATGTTGTTGTTGTTAGTTGTGAAGTCGTGTCTGACCCATCGTGACCCCATTCCTCCAGGCCTTCCTGTCCTCTACCATCCTCTGGAGTCCATTTAAGCTCACGCCTACTGCTTCAGTGACTCCATCCAGCCACCTCATTCTCTGTCGTCCCCTTCTTCTTTTGCCCTCAATCTTTCCCAGCATTAGGCTCTTCTCCAGTGAGTCCTTCCTTCTCATTAGGTGGCCAAAGTATTTCAGTTTCATCTTCAGGATCTGGCCTTCTAAAGAGCAGTCAGGGTTAATCTCCTCTAGGACTGACCAGTTGGATCACCTTGCAGTCCAAGGGACTCGCAGGAGTCTTCTCCAGCACCAGAGTTCAAAAGCCTCAATACTTTGTGGCTCAGCTTTTCTTATGTTCCAACTTTCACAGCCATACATTGCAACTGGGAAAACCATAGCCTTGACTATACGCCCTTTTGTTGGCGGGGTGATGTCTCTGCTTTTTAGTTTGCTGTCTAGATTTACCATAGCTTTCCTCCCAAGGAAAGTATTTATAAGTGAGACAAAGAATTGGACATCGTGAGTGACAAGTCAGGATCTCTTTTTATAGGGGTTGCCTATCTACCTAACATAGAAAGATGCAGTTTAAGGCAAAGGAAGACATCATTCTTCATCCATTTTCAATTTTTACAGATTTTGTTTTTTGTATACCTAGTATTATATAATATCTGAGAGATGAAGATGGGGAAGGATAAAGACAGAGCCAAGCCTTCTTTAGCCTTCTTCTCTTCAATTTTTCCAGGTTTGAGGAGTCTTCATATGTAAATAAATTTCCTTAAGCTTTCTGAGCCAGAATGGAGCTATTTTAAACTTTTGCCGAGCCAAAAAAAAAAAAAAAGCCATTGCTGGTTATCTGCTGCACTATTTAATTTTTGAAGATTATATTTGTTGAAATAAGCACATAGGGCTCTAAGGTTCAATTTAGGCTGAAGTCATAGAAAAGTGCTTTTTGCTTTAGATAGCAGCTCAATGAAAAAGCTACTCTAATGGATATTTCTGATGTAATGGCTCTTTACTCACAAGTCAAAGCTGAGCAGAGAAGTCAGGAAAATGTCATAATAGGCACTTTGCAACAGCTTGTGTCAAATGTTGAGCTGTGATAAAGTTACTCTGTTATTATTTCAACAGCAAATTTTGAAAAAATGCTTTTAAATGCTATTTGTGTTATTCACTTTCAGTATCATTGTCAATTACTGTCCAACCATTTGTCCTCAGTTACATCAACTAGGAAGTGATTGTAATTCACCTTTTGGGTTACATAGTCCGCAATAGCATACTTGTTGATTGGACAGTTATTGATCAGATGGAAACACCCATGTGACTGGAGTATAAATTTATCTGTGTGATCTTAAGATGGATATGCCCAAATTCTGAGCAGAATGTAATTCTCTTTTTTATTATTGTTCCAGTGTACTGAATTTTGCAAAACAAATTTCATAATGAATTTTGCATATTTTGGGTGCTTATTAGGAAAACTGCATGCAAATGCGTCTATTTGGGATAGTTATGCATTGTTCTATCTCCAGCCCATTAGGGTTGGATCCACAAGATCTTTTGCATTTTTTTTATTTTGTCACAACAGTATATACAATCATCAACATAAACAATAATCCATCATGAGAGAAAAAGTATATATAAGTAAAAGTATAGGTAAAAGTATGCATATAATACTATAATGAAGAGAACAATAGGACAGGAACGTAGGCACTTTTGTGCTCTTATGCACGCCCCTTATAGTCCTTTTAGGAATGGGGTGAGGTCAATAGTAGACAGTTTTTTTATTCTAAGGCACTATAAGAAAACAGCATAACAACTTAACATAATACAGCAATCAAGAATTATTTAATACAATAAGACAAAGAAATAAAGTCTTTATACCCCATAAAGGGAATCCCAAAATGATGGCCATGACCATGAATGATGGCCTTTTCAGCCAGTGAACAGAAGTTTAGGCCTGCATCAAAGACCATGGGAATTTTTACTCGTTTACATGGGGTATTTATCGATTATTTAATGAATTGTTACTTTATTAAAAACTTCCACTTTCTTCTCAGCAACTATCAGTATTTGACCATTGTCAGCACCTACACACTAACTCCCAATGATTGAGATGAAGATAAAGAAGTTTTCTATGAGGACCTGGACCAGATTATTCAATCACTGCCAGCTAAAAACTTATCATTCTGGGTGACTTCAATGCTAAAGTGGGGACAGGCAGTGACAATTGGGACAAAGTCCTTGGGAGGGATAGAATGTGAAAACTAAATAGCAGCATCCTGCTGCTTCCCAGCAAATGTGCCAAGCACAACCTGTGTATCACTAAGTTGATGTTCAGACTATCTATGCATCTCACGTCCAAATGCCTACTTGACATGTCATATCAGTCTTAAAGGCATCACCATTACCCCTGCCGTGAAAGGTGCTGAATGTTGAACAGATAACAGGCTGATGCAGTCAGTTCTCAACTTACACATAACGCCTTTATATCATAAGCAATCAACTGATAGAAAACCACAAGTTTTCTTGTGCTGGGCTGGGAAGTGGCTCAACAGGCTAATGCAGCCTGTTATTAACACACAGCTGCCTGCAATTACAATTACTGCAGGCTCGAGTCCCACCAGGCCCAAGGTTGACTCAGCCTTCCATCCTTTATAAGGTAGGTAAAATGAGGACCCAGATTGTTGGGGGGGGCAATACAAGTTGACTTTGTATATAATATACAAATGGATGAGACTATTGCCTTACACAATGTAAGCCGCCCTGAGTCTTCAGAGAAGGGCGGGATATAAATTCAAATTTAAAAAAAAGTAGCATCCCAAAATAATACTTGCAGTTACTAAAACAATGGATTTCCAGTGCCCCAATTATTCTAAACTCTGAGCTTCCAGATTGGGACTACAGAGCCACCTTTCGTCCAGAGTCCAGGAATGAATTACACAGTAATATGTCTACCATATACAGTATATAGGCTGTAAACCCCAATTACTCACACCTCTTTCTATGATCTCACCTCACTGGAATTTGCCAAGAACATGTTTATTTTATCCTGTTTTTGAAATGCTTTGTCTCCTGAAACTATTAAGCTTAGGTAATATTTGTTTATGTCAAATGGTGATGAGCCTTTTTCAGAATTAGGGACTTCCGGTATTCTTTTCCCAAGATTTCCAGGCTTGCAATGAGAAAGATCAAACTGCTCTACAAAGACTAGAAAAACAAAATATAATTGAAATATAACCTGTTAGTGAATAACATTAACTTCCTTAATTTGGCATTACATACTCAACTATTCATTGAGATATAAAATTCTATTTACTATGTACCTAAGGTTGTGATGGCAAACCTATGGCACATGTGCCTGAAGGGGCATGCAGAGCCATGTCGCCTGGCATGCATGGTGTCACCCGTTCCTCTTCCGTGTTTCTGGTGCGCATGCGGACATGGTGATCAGCTGGCCTTTGTGCATGTGGCAATGGCAGAAACCGGTAGAGCTGGTCTTCTATTTTCCTCCATGAGCATGCGTGCCAGCCAGCTGATCAGCACATGCATATGTGCAGCAGTAACCGGAAGACTTCCTTGCTGGCACACATGCACATGCCGAAAACCAGAAGTACCTTATCCAGTACACATATGCCCCCTGAGCAGCTCCTCTTCCTGATCGCGGGCCTGACAAGTGTGAAGTGCTCCCTTTTTGGCACGTGGTGCTGCACATGCATATGTACGCACACTCTCTTTTTGGCACTCGGTGCCAAAAAGGTTTGCCATCACTGACCTAAGGGATAAAAGTAAATAACCACTATCCTATTCCTTTCTACTAATCTTCAAACCACCACACTACAATTTGTATATAACATATACACTTTGTTTACGTAGGTTCTCACGGGTATAGGTATGTAGGTCTTGGCGTATTTGGGTCTTTTCCTGTGTAAGGTTGAAAGTATCTAGGCAACGTTTTGATGTGGTCCCACTCATCAGCTTCAGGCTGGTGCTTTCGGCTTCGTGCTTTGCTCGCACAAACACAAAGCCGAAAGCACCAGCCTGAAGATGATGAGTGGGACCTCATCGAAACGTCGCCTAGATATTTTCAACCTTACACAGGAAAAGACCCGAATACGCCAAGACCATATACACTTTATGTATATACTAGGACTTACTAAATACATACAGTATACAGTATGAAAATAAATTGCATACTCCAAAATATGCACAGAAATTTCTTGTTAGTTTGTGCAATTAAAAAACTGCAAAAATGTTATTAGACTAACTTGTCCTTGCAAATGCAAATATTAGAGAAAGTAAGAGAGTTTATTTTACTTCATTTTTATCCAGAACAGAAAACAAAGCTGTACTAGCCAACAGGGGAAGTGAACTGAAAGGTTTATATTTAATATGCTTCAAATTTGGAGTGTGAATTGCCACAGCAGCCAAATTGATCACAATTATGAGAAAATCAGATCCGGAATAGAATTGTTGAAGCTGCAATAGGATGAGCCTTTTGAGCATCTGAACTGCAGAGAATTCCCACCAGCTTTGGAAAGTTTCTATCCGATATTCATTTCTGAACATGTATTTTGCCAATTACTTTTTCATAGGCTTCTGCTATGTATTTCTGATCAATGCAAATTGGAATATGCCTTTGCATATTCAGATCCAATGGAAAAACTAGATTGAACTGTTATCAGCAGACACCAAGAATTACCCCACACCTATTGAACTGAAATGGAATATAATTGCAGACTCTTAAAGTAAAACTTCAGCATTTCAAGCAAATGACTTGGTCTCTTTTGTCTTTAAAACTTTCTAATTTCAGTGAAATAACTGCATGTCTGCCTTTGCTCGTCTTCTAGCTCAAAACATAATTAAGATAAATATCAGCCAAAATGAGCTCATACCTGCAGCTAAGCCTGGCAATTTTGACTCCTTCATCTGTTCCCTTTGACCCAGCACAAATGACTTATGATTAGCAGTGTACATGTATTGAATTGCTCATGTCGAGGAAATGTCAAATGGATTTGGGTTTAAAGAAAACGTTATGCCTTCTTGAGGCTAATTCACTGACATACCCAAAGGAAATATTGTATTTATTAGGCCACTTTTGCATATATAAATGTCAACATAACTCCATTTACAACATCCAAAACCAGTAATTATTCAAATGAGCATCCTTCCTGTATCTTGGCATCTTTATTTTTTCTAAAAAAATATTTAAACAATGTAGCTTCCCTAAAACTGAAAGAATTGTTATCAACAACGATACCTGTCGAAGTTGATACAAAGTCGTTGGTGGGTGGCTGAGTTAGAGAGAGACATGGAAAGACAGAAAGAGAGAGACAGAAACAGAGAGAAACAAAAGAAATGGGATTGCAATTGTGAAATTTCTGTCTTCTGTTTTTCTTTTAATTGTCCTTACTTTTTCCCAAAGTAGTATAAATCTTGAAAGAATGGGCTTAACAATAAAGCCACAATGTTGAACTTCAGTCATAAATAATGATAATAAAAAAAACCCTACATGAGATCAAACCAAGAAAATCTTGGAATAGGCAAGTCTGTTGGGATTAATTATTCTTGCTTTCTTACTTTTCCATCATAAAGTCCATTTTCTTATGTCAATTCATAAAGATACAGTATATGTATTTTATAGAAAATTCTTACAAAGTCTCCCATATCTAATATGTGAAAATGCTGATTAAACTGCATATAAAGACTATGCCAGTCTCTATGCCAAGCTTTCCATCACCCAGACAGCCTTATCCAACTGAGACACCCAGAGGTGATTCAGCACCGAGTGCTTCATCCAGGATGAACCGTCACAATCCTCATTTTCTTTCCTCAGCCTGAATTGTAGGAACAAAGCCAAGAAAGAAAATGCATGCAGCTTTATGGTAACTGAGGAATAGAAGGATACAATGAGCCAGTCAGGAGAAAACAAGGCTTTCTGATTGTAATCCCAATACACAGATTGTGGAAGATGAAAATACAATTTACAATTAAGAACTCACAATAGCAAAAACAGCACAGATGGGTGTAGGCATTTAAAAAAAGGATTAGGGTCATGGTGGCCCAGTGGTTAGAATGCAGTATTGCAGGCTAACTCTGCTGACAGAGAGTCTTGATTCTCACTGGCTCAAGATTGACTCAGCCTTCCATCCTTCTGAGGTTGGTAATCCAGATTGTTTGGGGGCAATATGCTGACTTTGTAAACCGCTTAGAGAGGGCTGTAAAAGCACTGTGAAGCGGTCTATAAGTGCTATTGCTATTGCTATTAGGCTTCAAACTGACAATGTGAACAAACAAATAAGGGGAAGGCAGGCCTAACCAAGAGAAAAAAATATCTTTGAAGGAAACCAAACATTTTGCCTTGAACACATACAAACTTAAATCAAACTCTAATACCACTCTTTCTCTATATATTTGCTGCACTCAGATATTTGTATGGATTTGAGCATACTAAACTTCACTCTGCAATCTATGGCAGAGATAGGGACATTAGATTGGTTTTCTTTCTTTGTCCTGAGCTAGCTCATGCTCTTCAGAGAAATTCAAAAATGCAAAAACTTCCATTAAATTCCTCTCCGGCCATTCAATCTAAAAGGGAAAAAAAGCTGTGATTGCCAGCTAGTGCTCACTGGTTTACCTTTCAAAAAGTTGAGGTAATGAGTACACTCAACTAATGGGAATTTCTAGAAGTTTGCAATTTTAGAGGTGCTCATTAAATACCACCTGATTCTTTCCTTGGTTCTCAAACCAAAAACATCAGTTATTTCTTGATTTATTACTCATCCGGAAACAAAAAAGTTATCTCGGTAACTCACAGATGAGTAATGTCAGTTTAAATGTTTCATCTTTTTTCCTGATTGCCTTTCACTTCCCAACACAATAAGGCAGCCATGATCTTTTTCCCCCCTTAAAAATGTCCATGCGGTATTGCAAATGAGAGAAATATGCTTCATTAGAAATGCCCTAATTTGGTTAATCTGTATAGCATAGGATCAGTGGCTTCCATAAGAAACCACTTTTTTAAAAAAAAAAAAAAACCAAACCAATCAGGAGAATTGCACAATTATGCAATTATGTCATGACCTCTTGTATAGCTACTGTAGGTATGTTCCATCACTTGCATATCATCACCTACCTTATCAGTAGTCAAAACAAATACGAAACGAACTAATGAAATTCAGTCAGAGAAAGTCATTTAATAAACTGTGCTGTGAGGGGGATGGGTGTAAACAAATGGCGACCCATTGCAGAGATGTGGTTTACCCCTGGATAGCAAAGGCCCTTGAACGTCCTTCTAACGCTCACAAAGAGTTATCATTACTGAACTTAAAGTGCAGACAGGTTGATAATGGTGGAATTGTCATTAACAATGCTGCCATCAATTAATTTAAAACCAACATTTGAATACAGTAACTAAACCAATAGCCAGCCTACCTGATAGATGTGTGTGGCCCATCCATACTTATTATTTGTTTGTTTGTTTGTTTATTGAATTTATATGCAACCTTCTCTCTTAGAGTTGACTCTAGGCAGATTATAATTTACAGTAATCTTGTTTCCATTCTACCGATACAGAACTGACCCTAGCTTTCTCCAAGAGGCCAAATCAACTCAGCTGTGTAGATCTTCCAAATAAAAACAGTTAACCTGCTATGCACCAGACCATACTCGGTTATTAAATTACATAGGTTTTGTATCTTAAGGGGTCTTTACATCTCCGTTGTGGTGTTTATGTTTTTCACAAAACATTAAAGCAATGCTTCAGAAGGTCACTGTACAGATAGAAAAGGATGGATAAGATGAGAAGCAATAAGGGAAAGCAATAAAGCTGCCTGTGTTCCCGAGACTTTTTCAAATGTATTCATCACATGCTATATTGCAGCAAATCTTGTTAAGCATTTGATGCCATTGCTGTTGGGAGAGGAAGAATCTCACACTCCCCAGTGATGATTTCCAGCAGGGCTGGATAATAAGAAGTTTGACAGTGAATTGAAACAATAAATGAGTTATTGGTTACCTAGAGATGAAAGGAAGGATAGTTCATCATTTAGTCTTTCTGTTATCAAGGAGATGGCAGCAGTTGTGCAAAGGCAAGGCCATCATCTTCAAATATGAGATGCTTTGAACCTTCCCAGTGTTGTTTCTGTAGCAGAATTTATACATTAATAAGCTAATCACCCTTCCACATACCCTTGCCTTGTACCACTGGCTGCCATCCATCACCAAGAAGCATCTTCACATCTTAGTTTCCAGAGGGAGGGGAATTCCAGAAATGGGGGAGGGGAGAGAGCAAGGCAGGAGATTTTTCCAATGGAAGGCTTCTTTATTCTGTAGTTTTAGGGGAAATATTGAAAAACTAATTTGCAATGTTTCCGCTGAACTAACCTGGGCCTCTTAACTTCTAGAGTTAAGAAGCTCAGCTTTCATTGAATTTTATAAAAATTGAATGGTTTCAAAATACATGCAATAAGATACTTTTTGAGATCAGAATCATTTTTGCTCATAGAAGGTTCTAAATTACTGCTTGGATATTTCTTCTGATCCATTTTCAACTGCCTCACACTGCTGCTCTTCTCATATACATGATTCCAGATTTATGGTCAGCGAGGGCCACATTTTAATATGTACATTCTGGGCAAGAGGAATTTGCTAAAAAGTTACCCTTCATGGTGATAGTACAATGACAGCAGTTAATTAAACTCTTCAGAGAAAATGGAAAGAAAATAGAATGCTTCAAATGTACAACTTGATTTAATGACTGTTGAGATCTAGAAATATGAATAAGGTAAGGAAAATGTGCCTTCCTGTGTCACTCCCAATGCATTATGGAATGCAGTTTTTGGCCTCCATTCTTTCAATAATTAGAAAAGTAGTTAAGAAATATTTTAGCCACATATTTTAAATGCTAATATTTTTGCATTTATGATTTTACAACCTTTTTGCTTTAATCTTATATTTTAGTATGTTTGTCTCTGTGTCTGTCTGTCTGTGTGTATGTTAGGTGACAGAAATATTCAGTTGAGTGGAAAGCAGGATGAATGAATAAATGAGTGACAGTGAAATTAATGTGCATCTTTAGTCTTGGTGTGGAGTCACTGGCCAGCAATTCACACATTTATTTAAAAGGCAACCCACTTTATGTGGGTGTAATTCATCTCAATTATACCATACTATAGAAAGAATATTCATGTTAGAGCCAATTCACTGTTCCAACGTTGTCTAAAAAGAAGGAAAATTGCAGAATTGGTTTTTTCTATATGTATGATTTCTGTCACTTGAATATCTTTCCTTTATTCCTAGAAAATTGGAATAAATGGCAGTTCAATGATAATGATGGAGAGAACTACCATATCATGGTCTTTGATGAGGTGGAAGAACAAGGAGAAGAGGTTTGCAGGGGGAAATGTGCAATAACACCACTCATGAACATCAGTTGCTTTTTAAGGGGCAAATTGCTTTGACAGACATTGGCTGGGTCTGGATGGAGACTGAGAACCAATGTATGCCAGTCTCCATCCAGAACTAGCCGATTTCCTAGGTTTTAATAAGTTCTAAGTTGTTTCGATCATTACCATTTGTTTTTGTGTGCCCCGAGTATACTAACTCCATGAGTTTTTGACTATTTTCTTTGCCAGGATAATTTTTCTACCTTTCTGCTGAACCAAGTTTACCTACTCTAATCCTTGGGTTTCTGCTTTATCTTGTCCATGTATTTGTTTTGCCTTTTGCATCTTTAGGAAGCCTTCTTTTGGAGACAGATTGACATAGATTGCTTGTCATCTTGCAATGGGGGTTCTTTCATCATTAATCTGTGACATATTGCTCCATCCTTAAACGTACTGTTTTCCACACATCGCACAGATGAGACCACAGTTCACTGGGAACATGATCTGAAAATAGTTCTAATAACTGGTAGTTCAGATTATGTATTAAATAATAACAGCCATTCCAAGCTATCTGGCAAATCCATTAGAAATAGTTCTACTATGTGGAATGCTAATAAATATGTGGCACTTGTTTAAACCTTCTAAGTTGATTGTTTATAATCACAGGAAATCTTGGCTGCCATTTATAGCCCGCCTTTTATTCTTAGCTCCATATATAATTGATTGCACCATAAAATGAGAAAATCTGGTTGCAATGGGTTTAGATGATATGTTCCCTATCTATCTTATGTTAGATTTTAGGTAATTGATTTTTTGATCTGTCTGTGGATCATTAAAAGAGGCATTATTGTTATGTTATTCCCATCCTATTAGGTGCTTTTTATTAGATGACTATCATATGGAGGGATTTAGTTGAATACGACATTTGGCTTTTCCAGAATGCTGAATGTATAGAAGCAAAACAAAACAGGAACTTTGAGGTTGTAAAAAAAAAAAATAGGCACTGCCTATTCCACTAGTGTGCCCCAGGCATTAGATATCTCACCAGTCCTTTTTAGTAATTACATGAAGATGTTGGGTGAATTCATTCAGTGGCATACAGTATCATCAATATGCAGGTGATACTCTATTATACATCTCTATCCTAGGAGGGGCAGGTGATGCCATTCAGGAGTTTGCCTTGAGCATGAAAGCTCTCTGGATGGGAGAAACCAGCTGTGATTCAACCCTAGCAAGATGAAGTGGCTTTGAATTGTTGACACACACATGCCAAGTGACCTATCATCTTTGATGTGTAAGCATACCCCCACACAGGTGTCACGTGCAATTCGGGGGGAGGTGTCTTCTTGGACTCAACTCCTTTTGAAGTAACGTGGCAACTATGACTAAGGGGACCTTTTCATAATTTCACCTTCTATTAATTGCACTCATTCCTGGACCAATGAGCCTTTCTCCCTCATGCTTTAGTCTTCAACCTGTTGTATACAGGGCTGCCCTTGAAGATCATCCAGAAGTTACTATTGATCCAAAATGCAGTGCAGCATGGAATCTTGAGTGCTCATGTTAAACCACTGCTTTCCTGTTTCTCTACAGGTACAATTCGGGATGCTGATTATTACCATTTAAAGCTCTGAATGGCTCCAGGTCCTTTTAAATGAACCTCCTCTTAAGATCCAGAAGGTTCTTACTCTAAACTTTCCAGTGGACTGTCAAGACCTGGCTTTTCCTCCAGGCCCTGGATTAGGAAGGGAGTGAGCTACCTAGAATTATTATGTATAAAATTAGTAGCCAAATAAGTCTTCTAAATAAATAAATAAACAAATAAATGCTTGCTGGGGTTGGCATGGAATTTTAATTACATTTAATTGACAAATTCTCTTTTTATAGCAATATTAACATCTTCTAGATAAAGTCCAATCCTGATAACATCATGGATATATCTATATAGTTTTCTTGTCAATTATACCTAAATGATTTGGCAATGTCTTTTTTTAAAGATTTTTTAAATTTATAATTTAATTTAATTATAATTTAATATAATTTTAAACGAGTTCAAAACTGTTTAGCCTTTTGAAGTCAGCCAAGATTGATGCGATAACAGTACTCACTGTTTATTCATATAATTCCATCTTTATGTCACAGTTTTCAATGCCACTGCTATGGATGTTGGATGAACCTGTGACTGGGAAAAAATGTGGTGGGTTTAGATTTTCTGGGTTGTTGTTTGAGTCAGTTATCAGGTTTGTACCTGGCACAAACCTAGTTTATGGAAGTGGCCAGTATTATTTGTCTAGCATTCCTATTAGCTTTGTTTCATGGCTTAGATGGTAGTATAAGTCATCAGCTGAACTACAGAATGACTGGCCTTATTCTTTATGTCACACCAATTTCTGTGAGTGGAAATCAATCAAATGTTGTGCTTGTTACAATCTCCGGCAACCTATGTGTCCTCTATTTTCACTTTATGTTGCAGACGAAATTAAAAGTTTAAATCATAGCTCATGTAATTTGTGGACAGATGTAAATGACTAGAATAATTAGCTACATTTTAAAGAGAGAGAGAGATGATTATAGTATCTTGGAAAGAATGTATTCAATTTTTTTTTTAGCTGTTCAAAGCTACCATCTGTATTAAAGACACGATAGAAAGTATATTTGTAAAGTAAATAAAATACAGTCTCCTTTATTTTACCAGCAGCAGAATCAAAATTATTTTCCAGCTAAAGAAAGCTTATATTTGTTTTTTTTTTAAAAAAAAACACCTGGAAAAATGTTTTTTAAATTGCTGGAAACAGAATATTTTCATTTCATCATATGACAAACAGTTTGAAGGATTAGTATTAAGGCATTCAAATAAATTTCAGTTTGGGTTTTCAGCTTTGATCTGGATCAATTATTTTTAAAATAATAGCTGAAAAGCAGAAAGCAATAGTTGTCTTAGTTTGGAAGGAAAGCTGAAAATCCAGATCTCCATATTTGCTTATACATACTGTACCGGATTTTAAAATGCTAGTCCTTTTCTCCAACTGATAGGCACTCAGAGACAGACCTGGCACAGTTTGTATATATGTCTCAAAAAACAACTGGAAATTGAGAGAAAACCTATTTCAGCAAAATTATGGGTCTGCAACATAGTGCTATGACTCTTTCTTTTTTTATAACATTACAAGAAACGAAATGGAGACCAACACACACATACACTTGAATTTTTATGCAGAATTGACTGAAAAGAATGGGAGGCAGGCAAAAATGTATATCATATGATAGAAAATGCACAATATCATCCTTACAAAGCTTTACTTGGAATTTTATCCCAAAACTGAAGTTTTAGATAGATAAAATGACAGGGTTGCAGTTGGCTCTGCGAGATCCCTAAAACTCAAACTCAGTTAAGAGAAAGCTGTTTAGCAGTCCGAGATATGAATCCGAGAGAGAGGGAGGGAGGGAGAGAGAGAGAGATTCATTGTCATCATCAATCAGTCCATTGCAGGATGAAAGCCATTATTACTATAATCTCCTATGGTGGTCCAACATAGGTTAGTAGACAGATGTTTTTCAACATCCAAGTCTAATAGAGAGATAATGATGGACTCAACTTACCCAGTGGGCATCCATGCCTATTGTAGGACTAGAATCTGAGTCACCTAGCTTCTCACCGCTATATCAGATTGGCGGTCATAAACATATATCATATTTCCTCTGCTGTTATATGCAGAACTTCTTAATTATAGGACTTCCTAATATTCACCAATATAGCTATTTACCTTAATTTTCTTATATATGCAAAAATTGTCAAGCCGCTACATAAGAAAAGATGCTCTGGGAGCCAACAAATCTTACATCATTGCCTATAAAGTTAGCCTTTCATTCAACTCCACCTTTGCAGGGAGAAATGGGAGTCAGATGTTTTTGTTCAATGGGTCCCAAAAGAAATGTTCAATTCCTCAAATGTGCATACTCCCCAAACACACATAGTAGAGGCATCCTTGATTTCAGTGGAAAAGTTAAGGCTCCATGGTTCAATCCATACTTATTTGGGAGTAAATTCCCCAGATTGCAGTAGAGTGGATTTTAGCCTACACATACATGGTATGTATTGCATTCATTTCTAGCTGTATTGGCATCTGAAGTAGTTGCCAAAGAATAAATGAAGTGAAATCAGATCAAATATTAGGGAGAGTGAGATGGCTCATGAAATGATAGAGTATAGGATGTCTGGAAAGACAGAAAAATGCTACTGATTTAATTGCTTCCAGAAGTTGTGTGTGCTCCAACAGTGGAGGTTTTTAAGAAGAGATTGGTCAACTATTTGTCTGAAATTATATAGAGTCTCCTGCTTGAAAAGGGTTAGGACTAGAAGACCTCAAAGGTTCCTTCCAAGTATGCTATACTATTATCATTCTTATCTTCTTTTTAATGTGTCCATGGAAAGCTTTAGAATGAAGCATTGTTCTTATCATCTGCTTCATTGTTCTCGTCAAAAAACCCTGGTGGCTTTTGATGATTCGTGGTCCATTTTCCAAAGGAATCAGGAGAACCACTCAAAAGAGGGAGAGTTAAAGTAATGACGATAGAAAACAATGCTTAATTAAATGTTGTGCCTTGATGAACGTATCTTTTCTTTTATGTACACTGAGAGCATATGCACCAAGACAAATTCCTTGTGTGTCCAATCACACTTGGCCAATAAAAAATACTATTCTATTCTATTCTATTAATTTGTAATGCTTAAATAAAAGCAAAGGAGACAGTTTTAGAATGGCCAGTGAATTTATTATAATGCAGGTGGAAACAAATGATTGCAAGAAAGACTAAAAGGTGTGGCATTATTCTATTGCCAAATTAAGCAATTCTACTTTTCCATTCAATATCAGGAATCAGTTTTTGTTCCAAAAATCTCTTTGCATTAGCCCAAAGAATCTGTCTTATTGTCTGTCCAGCCTTTGGGGTGAGAATTCCTCTGCTGGACTTTCATAAAATGATAGCCATCCACAAACTGAATACCTTGCATTGGCAGCATGGATTCCTTCATCTTCATCTCACTCCCACAGCCCCTAAACCTGCCTGAAGGAGGAGAGAAAAGAAAGTTTCATTGTGTTAACAGAAATCTAGTTGAACAACATTAGATGTAGCTCAGAGAATATGTGGAAATGTTTCTTAGTTCTAAGTCTGGTACAAACGGAATTATGAGAAAAGGATAAGTGAAAGAGGCTATTGAAGGTGGTTGACTATATTCAGAATATGATCTTGTTGAAACCCGTGGCATGGAGCTAAAACTGCATAATGACCTCTCATCCTTTCTCAGATATTGATAATAACTAGCAATACATTTAATGCATTTAGCAGTCCAATAGCATTGCAATAATATTTGATACTGAGTTGCTATTGGAAACTAACCAAATAGATAAAATTAATCAACATTTTTTGGTTGAAATGAATCATTTTATTAGGAATGGACATGTACAAGGACCAGTTTTGTTTTGTTTTTGTCTTTTCTTATACATTTACAGCACAATGGTAAATTTATTTATTTATTTTATTTATTTATTTATTTTGTCGCGTACATATTATATAATATATATAAGTATAAGCATGAATTGAATACATAAAATGAATACAATTAAAGGGAACATTAGGACAGGGATGGTAGGCACGCTGGTGCTCTTGTGCACACTCCTTACAGACCACTTAGGAATGGGGTGAGGTCAACAGTAGACAGTTTTAGGTTAAAGTTTTGGGGATTTTTGGATGAGACCACGGAGTCTGGTAGTGCATTCCAGGCATTGACCACTCTGTTACTGAAGTCATATTTTCTGCAATTGAATCTGGAGCGGTTCACTTTAAGTTTGAATCTATTGTGTGCTCGTGTATTTTTGTGGTTGAAGCTGAAGTAGTCATTGACAGGTAGGACATTGTAGCAGATGATTTTATGAGCTATGCTCAGGTCATACTGAAGGCGGCATAGTTCTAAATTTTCTAAACCCAGAATTTCAAGTCTGGTGGCATAAGGTATTTTGTTGTGAGCAGAGGAGTGGAGGACTCTTCTTGAGAAATATTTCTGGATTCACTCAACTGTATTAATGTCCAATATGCAGTGTGGGTTCCAAACAGATGAGCTGTATTTGAGAATTGGTCTAGCAAATGTTTTGTATGCTCTGGTTAGTAGTGTAATATTCCTGGAGAAGAAGCTACACAAGATTAGGTTTACAACTCTTAATGCCTTTTTGACGATGTTGTTACAGTGGGCTTTGGCACTTAGATCATTTGATATGAGTACTCCAAGGTCCTTGACAGAGTGAGGGTCATCTATAAGGTCATGTCCGCTTAGCTTGTATTTTGTGTTCTGATTCTTTTTGCCAATGTGTAAGATAGAGCATATGTTGGTTGAGATTTGGATTTTTGACCATTCTGACACACTCCCTATTTTGACCACTTGTTGCCTGTTTGACAGGAACACAGTTATCCAATTATGGAGGGGTCTGAAGATGCCATAGGATTTTAGTTTTAGAAGTAGTTTGTCATGTACTACTGAATCAAAGGCTTTACAGAAGGCTATGTAAATTGCATCTATTGCTTTGCCCTGATCAAGATTTGTAGTCTATATGTTTTTGCAGTGTAGAAGTTGTAGATTACAGGATATATTTTTTTCTGAAACCAAATTGTTTATTAGAGACTAGATTGTTTGTTTCTAGGTGGAGGGTAATGGATTGGTTGATGATTGATTCCATTACTTTGCAGGTTACGGAGCATAAAAAGATTGGTCTGTAATTTTCAACTAGGCTGGGGTCTCACTTTTTGAAGATAGGGATGACTGTGGCTAGTGACCACAGATTGGGTAGGGAGCTGGTCCTGAAAGATTTTTCAAAGATTATGCTTAGGGGTTCTGCTATAACAGTGGAAAGCTTTTTTAAGAAGTATCCACAGATTAAAACAAAACAAAACAGGAAAGCAGCTCATAAACTATTACATTCTGAGTATGAATGCCAAAGACAAAATAGCAAATTAGGAAGACTAATGTTTGTTAGTCAAGAGAATGAAGTGAGAAAATGAGAAGATGGATGTCTCAGTATTCTTTTAAAACCATGGTTTAATATTTGCTTGCCAGTTGGGATATTTCTCTGCATCTATCAAACATGCTGAGCTCCCCCCACAAAAAAAGGTTAATCAGGGTCAAGAGACCACTACAAAAGCCCAAAGCTCTAGTCTACAATAGAGATCAAATCCCAGAAAATAGCAAATCCCAGAAAATACCACTTCTCCATTGTTACCAAAGAAGCTAAATTGATACATCTGCATAGTCACCAGGAATTGTATTTGACTCTTGGGAAGCTTTGCCACTTACATACTGTATATAGCTTATCTTTTCCTTGAAGGACAATGGAGCCCACCAGTTAAATATAGCACCGAATAATTTCCTCTGATGATAAACCATTTGTATTTTGTAGGCTTTATGATAAGTAAGTATATCTTCCATATTTCTTAGAAGACCTTCTAATAGCACACTAAAAGTACACACAAATAATAGATTCAAGATCAATACATGAGAGAATATGGGCATTACTTTTCAGGTTTAAAGCACCTTCTGGAATCATTCTCCCTCAGAGATTAAATCTATAAATCCACACGGGAAAAGTTGATGGGCAGTTGTTCAAATATCAGATTAAAATAGCTAATAGCAGCTAAAGTGTGCAGTTTCCTGTAACTGAAATGCAAGGTGGGGGTTCTCATATGCCAGGTGTCAGTTTCAAGTCTGTGAGCTGATTTATTGAGCACTGATATTATAACAACGTTTAGGCATGAAAATGCTAGTTCCTGGCATCTTCCTAACTGGGAAGCTGCAATATATGAGATTGTGCCTATCTCCATTTCCCAGTAGCTTGAAAGCACATTACTTTTTGAGCTGCAAGATAAGATTGATGAAAACTAGCAACTTTTTAGGGCAAAGTTACCAGTTCTCATCTATCTTATTTTTCTTCTTAGAAAGTAATGTAGAATATATGTAAAAATTAGTGCATGGAAGAGGATAATGTGATTCCTGTCAGTAAAAGTCCTTTATTTTTTTTGAAAAAAAGAAACCCTCCTTCCTTCCTTCCTTCCTTCCTTCCTTCCTGCCTGCCTGCCTGCCTGCCTGCCTGCCTGCCTCCCTCCCTCCCTCCCTCTCTCCCTTCTCTTCCTTCCTCCCTCCCTCCCTTCCTCCCTCTCTTCCCTTTCCTTCCTTCCTTCCTTCCTCCCTCCCTCCCTTCCCTTCCCTTCCCTTTCTTTCTTTCTTTCTTTCTTTCTTTCTTTCTTTCTTTCTTTCTTTCTTTCTTTCTTCTTTCCTTCCTTTCCTTCCTCCCTTCACTAATTAACCATGCTTGCTTATATCACACATTTCTTACATACAATTGTCACTTTTTCTATAGGTTCTGTGTATAAGCAGGCAGAACCTATTGATATTTATCTCTTGTGGGTCTTCATCTTACCCTTTCTGTAACCTAAAGGACTATTTATTATTAAACCTTAAATGTTATCAATTATTGATGCTTTTTTTTTTTGTAGAATACAGCCTCAAATTTAATAGATCATCCAAAAGGTCACTGATAAACATGCAAACTTCATGTGGGCCAGCAGGCTGGCAAAAAATGGTTACTGGATTGGCCTTGAATCATCTTCAGAAGATTGACATACAGAACTGGGAAAAGGGAAGAATCCTCCTCATAGGAAATGTCACTGAGCTTTCTGCTGCAGGCAGTCAAGCAGTCCTCATGGAGGTTAGATTTCCATTGATATCAACAGAGTTGGTTGGGGAGCATATGGACTCTTCACCATTGTTGGCAGACTCAGTCCAACATACAATCAGATTGCCTGAACAAAGAAATAGGGGAAGGTCTTTCCATCCTTTTGGCAACTATGGGTAGGAAGCAGTATATTTCTTTCCTACTTTCTTTAGACGTCTGTTCTGACCCTCTCCCCAACCACAATCAATTAGAAATGCAAACTGACTAGATGTGCCAGCAATTTATTCTTGCAAAGTCCTCTTATCTATCAGAGTGACTGCAGTCTGAGCTGAAACAATCCCAAAGTTCAGAAGAAAACGAAACAGAATCCAGGAGCCAAAGTACAGCCAACGTTTTCAACAATCAATTGTTTGTTTGTCACAAGAACTATAGGGCAGCCCCTCCTGCTTTTATATCCTATGGGGTGTGGCTGCATGACTCAGCACTCTCTAGGCCTGCCCCACCCTTTCTTTTGATGTTGCCGTTTCTCCTGTCTGTGACACCGGGGGTCCAGCCACAACTGATTGTCAGCAGCTGGGTCTTGAGGCGTGGCCTGAGAGGGAGGAGATGCAGGAGACAGAGGCCTTGTCATCTCCTCCATCTGGCCTGCCTCTGGGACTTGGAGTGGAGCCAGAGAAGGAGGCTCTGCAGAGGGAAGAGCCGACAGGGCTCTCTCTCTGAGTCACTTTCTGCCAGGAGGCCAGGTTCGGGGGGGGCAGGTTCGGGGGGGGGCGAAGACACAACAATGTCTTCATTCGACTGCTGTAAGAATCTTGTTGACTAACCTTAAAGGGGGCAGGAAGAGTGAAGAGTCAGACCCAGCTTTAACAAGAACATAAAAGTAGGATAAAAGCAAGAATCCTTTACGGATTTGGGGCCAGATAGTTTTTATGAAATTTTCAGTTAATTCCTTTCCATTATTATTTAGTAGAGTTTATTTCTTTATTGATAAAAAGCATGCTACTTAATTAATTAGAGGGCCTATTTTTCAAAAGCAAATGGAACTTGTCTACGCAATATGCTAAAATAACACAGATTAAGTGGAGCCTGTGGGCATTGCAAGGTATCATGGCACATATGCACAGGGAAAGAGAGAAAAATCAAGAATTTACTAAGCGTTGCACATTATGTAATTGATTTTGTTTTGAAGAGAAATAGTCCTTGATTGACTTTGAGCCAATCCTCATGCCTCATCCTTATCTAACTAACAGGATTGCTATACTGTTAAAATGAAGAACTTCCTTGATTTCCTAGAGCAGGGGTGTCAAACTCATGGCCCCCAGGCTGGATGTGTCACACGCTGGCCATGCCCATGCCCGGTTTAGTGAAGGGGGAAAAAAATCACAATACATAACATGATGATACTGTGACAATGCGAGTTTGACACTCGTGTCCTAGAGGAAAGTGAAATAGAAAATGGCTACCAGATCTGCTTTGTAAAAAATCCAGGCAACCAAAGTGAAAGTGATAATCATTTTGCAACCCACTCCATACAGCTCTAATACAAAATATAACAATACGTGCATGAAAACAGAGAGTTCAAGTAGAGTTATAACTGGGTAAAATATAAGAGGAATACCTATTACATGTGAAATCAGGCTTCATTAGCCAAAATGAACATGAAAAAAAAACCAAAAAAACCAGAAATCCCAATAAAGAGGAAATACTGTTATGAAAGTGATTAGATAGATGAAGATGACAATATCACAAGTAATTTCAGTTTGGTCAGTAGGGAGATGGGGAGGGCAAAACGTACATTTTAAGCAATGGTGAAATCCACCTTTTTTTAATACCGGTTCTGTGGGCGTGGCTTGGTGGATGTGGTGTGGCTTGGTGGGTGTGGCTTGGTGGGTATGGCAGGGGATGGATACTGCAAAATCTCCATTCCCACCCCACTCCAGGAGAAGGATAGCGCAAGATCCCCATTCCCACCCCACTCCAGAGTAAAGATATTGCAAAATCTCTATTCCCACCCCACTCCAGGGTAAGGATATTGCAAAATCTCCATTCCCACCCCACTCCAGGGTAAGGATATTGCAAAATCTCCATTCCCTCTCTACTCTGTGGCCAGCAAGCGGTGGTATTTGCTGGTTCTCTGAACTACTCAAAATTTCCGCTATCGGTTCTCTAGAACCTGTCAGAACCTGCTGAATTTCACCCCTGATTTTAAGCAAGTTTTCACATGCTAAAAATGTAGAATGTTTTTGTCCAGGAACATTTCTTGTCCTTTGTGCTAGAGTAAAAAATTGAAGTCTACATCTGCCTTCTGTCTTCTTGAAAACATCTCTCTGGTAGACACTCTCACAGACTGCAGTAGGTTTTCACTACAATGAGGCATTCCACGTTATAAAGGCCTTTTCTCATTGTGTGCTTGGAGGAATTATGTAAAATTGTGCTATGTTTTCTATATCAATAGGAACAATATTTGGAAACACCCATTTGTAATATGGATTTCCCAGCTGCTCAGTTATTCCCCGTTAAATCCTAGTAGAATCACTTTTAATTGAAGAACTAGCATGTTCTCCCAGCATGGGGTTATTACTTGTAGGACTTCAAGTTAACATCAAGTGAATTCCCTCTTGGGGATCTTGCAACAGCAACAACAGCTGAAACAATGTCTGAATTCTATTAACTACGGAGCTGACTTGCCATATAATATACCCATTTAGGTTTACAATTATTATTACATTATGGACCGTTGGATTCAAGTGGCTGATTGTTTGCTGAATGAGGGCTTTACTCAAAAGAATCCATCATTTCCATAAATAATGCATTTTTCCCCCTCTGAAGTGTTAAAGCGTGTAATTGTTTTTCTGACATTGACTTAAACAATAATCTGTGTGTAAACAAGACATTGTCATGCATTCTACTAATGATTGCTAATTAAATCTGCCTTGTTATTACAAGTTTCCAAAATAATTCAAATGCCTCGAGTTGTACTGTGTTACTAGCAGAGTAGCATTAAATCATAAGCCAGGAGCACAGATAAGCTTTTAATTGCTAACCTTTCTGCTGAACTTCTTCATTTTAGTATTCCCTTTTACCCTGCTATTCATTAGATACCTGTCATTTTTTAAAATATAGTCATTAGTTGCAGGAGAAACACAAAAAGAGCTCTGCTTTTAGCATTCCCCAGCATATAGTAGCATGTATATAAAAAAAAAATTCTAACATAGTTCTGAATAAAGTGAAAGCTATATGTTAGAATCTCAAGATTTCTGATAGAAATCAGGCAGTGTCTGATCTTATACAATAGAGGGAGCAGAAATCTTCTCACATTACAGTACTGAGAGTTCGCTGATGTCATTGAATTAGCAATAAATGCTCTGCCACTTCAGTGTTATATAGGAAAATGTGTGCAAGGTAAGAATTGGAGATTTCTTTTTCAAGCAGAAGCTATTTTATTTTAAGCACCATCAGATCTTTGCCTGTACGGCATTATAGCAGCCAGGAACTGTTGTAATGGAATCTTTGTAGGTCTACTAAATTTCCAACACATAGAAACAGCAGTGATTTTCTACATATATTTTCAGAAATGTGACATTAGTGTCCCAAAGATACTTTTTCAAGAGGCAGCTGGACTTCCTGGTTTTTCTTTGAAGACATTTTGCTTCTCATCCAAGAAGCTTCTTCAGAACAGTAGTGTTGTGACCCACGCCCAAGTAGGTAGTAGGAAACTCAGTCAGTGTAAAAACAAACAAACTTTATTCGAACAGCTGAAAATTACTTCATTCACAGCGTAGTTCAGCTAAATTAAAGCAAATTCCTCCAATACAGTTCCTCAGTCCTACCACTAACCTTTGGCAAACTGCCCAAGGTCTTTCTTGGCAAAAGTTCAGAAGACACCGATACAAAATAAATGCAACAAGACAAAGCTATCAATGTTGTTTTCCGGCAAAAAGCCCAAACGCCATTGTTGGTCTTTTTAAGCCTTATGGGAGGGGTCAATCATCTCTTGGCCCTACTGCCGAGTCATCCTCTTTGCTTGAGCTGCTTTTGCCTTCTGGCAGCTCTTCTCATGCGTGCATTAGGAACAGGCTCCTCCTGTTCCTCTGACTCACTACTGTCAGTCTCTGGAGGCTCTGGAGTCTGCACCTCACTCCCCAATGACCCTGGCCCCACCTTAGCCTCTGATGCAGAGCCCTCATCCGGGCCTTCTCCAGCCTCCAGGACTTGCCCATGTTCTTCCTCAGCCTCATTGCTGTCCAAGTCCATTGCCAGCTCCTCAGGCTGATGGCAGATCACAACAAATAGAGAACCCTCAAATTTCCAGTTGGAAGACCACTTTTTTTTCCTTTTTGAAAAGGAACAAGTGATTGTGAAAGTTCCCCATAATTATATTTCTGTTTATATTTTATGTGCGTGTGGAGCAGAAAATTACTTTCACTTGTAAAAGAGGGATTTTTTTTTATTATGTTTCAATACCTAAACTATTGTTTCAAGACAGAAAGAAATTAGTTTATTAAATTCTTTCAACGCCTAAAGAAATATTTCAATATTGCAGCCACCCTTAGACGTGCTGGAAATATTTGCACCAAAAAAAAACAACAAACCTTGAATGCCGGATTTGTAGCATTCTGTGTCACTAACTATTGCTCTTCGGTATCAAAGTTTGATCTTTCACCAGGCCATTCTGATGAACAAAAGCCCAACTGAGCCACATGTTATCATCCCTTTGACTTTGAGTACATTGCAAACATCATAACCAAGTGTTAACTTCCTACTCCTGAACCAGCAGCTGAAGTAATCACCCTAATTTCATATCCTTTCGGTTGATATTGCTGAGAGGGCACAAGCCAAAGGTAATAGCATAAAATAAGGACCTTTCTCATGGGTTATTTTCTGGATATTTGGGATTTGATTTGTTCAAATTCACAGCCCCCGGCAGTGGACTAAAAATATGAAACTTCACTGAAATGTACAGGGGGAAAAAAGAGCAGGACCAATTGTAAGGATGGGTTGGTGGCTGGGAGAATGAACACAAATAGGGGATTCATGCGTAAGGTTTCAAGCAGCAGAGAAAATTACCTCTAAATTGCAGTCAGACAACCAGGTCAGTTGGAAAAAAAAATCAGGAGAGTAAAAAAAAAAATCCTGAGTAGAACTTCTGGTGGTCATTCACAGTTGTGCAAATAGCGGCAAGTCACTGGGGTCATGGCTGAACAAAAAAGAAAGTAAACTGGTGTCTTTGACTCCCTTCTCAATAGACAGCCTTCAAAATGAAAAATGTGCTATTTGTCAGACACTAATGGGAGCATCTTATGCTTCTAGTGCAAACTCTTGTCTGCCCTTGTCTCACTTCCTTTTTTGCTTTTCTTGTCTAATTCCAAACTACAAGAACTGGTATAATTTCCAGAGGGTGCAATCACATCCATTCACACCTTCCCTTCACACAGAAGAGATGTCCCTGGGAAGGGGTGGCAACCAGTAATCATTCTTCTATCCCAGCACACAAAGGACCTGTGACATGCATTACTGGCAGCCTAACATCCAAATCAACTAACTATTCTCTGGGACTGAGGAAAGAAATGAAACGGAAAGCAATGCTTCCCTTCCTCTACAATTCTAAATTTTTATGTCTCTCTCTTTTTCCTAGGCATGGGGGTCCCTTTTCTGAATTTCTCTTTCTCTGAGAGGCTGTTCATATGATTTATTATTTGCACAGTTAAGTATTGTGATTTCCAATTGTTAATGCCCTGTACTGCATCTCTCATTCAATCACATGAAATGGTTCAGTTAGACACCTCTGGATGATCTCGGGCCTAGGGAGAGGATACACAATTAAAAAAAAATCTTCTAGTTGAGTCCAAAACATTAATTCCACTGTACAAATAATAAAAACACAGACTTTGGTCTGCTCAATGCAACCCCGATCAGACAAAAACTGTCCCGAATTCAATAAAGTGATCCTTCATCTGAAGTCCTCTAGCGGTACCCAGTTCAGATAGAGAATTTTGAAGACATAAATTTTTTATTAACTACCCTGGAAATATATGCTCCTCAGCAAACTGTGGTGAAACAAAGCCCACAGGAACATTGCAAATAATAAGTCTTCCCCATGACAGCACATATTGTCATTTGCAGACACCCTATGGTATACAAAAAGCATGTCCAGACAGTCAGTGCAACTTCTTGTCCTCCAAGCCATAAGACAACAGCATAACCTGGTCTGTCTACATAGCTGGTTTCTACTCTACTCTTGACAACGTAAAGTGGGGATTGGAAGGAAGTGAGTTTTGACAGATGGCCAGAACAAGAACAGTAGGTTTAGTCATCTGTCAGGATTTACAGAGTGGGGTCTTTCTGTTCCTGCTTTACCAGGAAGCCCCTACCCCAACCTGTTGGTCACCTGCATCACTTGAAATTAGAGACTGGGATGACAGAGGTGTTAAAGGCTATTCTGGTAAAGTGGGAGGGGCTGTTAACTCCATATGGATGGGAAGCTAATATTGCTTTTCTGGAAGACCTCCCACAGGGAATACCGGCAGTTTATGGCAGATGATTTACAATAGGAAATTCCTCCCAGATTGCCCAGATGCTATATGGAGAATTTGGAAGGGAGAGTTAATAGAACTTCAGAGTCATATTTTCACTTCCACTGCAAGTAGCTAGAGAACAGAGGCTCTGCTGATTGCGACTGAAAGCAGCCAATATGAAATATCAGGTCCAGCCTGTTGTTGAATTATTAACCAGGTTGCCTCTAAAAGTACAGCCATCATGTAAATAGAAAGTGTTGCATCAGGAAAAGATAGAAAACACCTCAGGTATCTGTAAATGAAAGGAAGATTGTGTCATGTGAATTTATGTCCCTGAAGAACTTTTACCAGTCATCCCCAAGTAAACTTTTGGGGGACATGTAGTATTGCTTGCCCATCACAAATAAAATAGGACAGATTAATCCAGAGATTTTAAAGTTTCTCTGAGCAAATCAGATTCTATAAAATTGCACACTCTAGAGTAAACTCTGTGGTGCCTCTTCCTAATATAATATGTATATATTACAACATGGAAAGCCTAAGTATCTCTGTTGCATTTTGGAGAGGGATTGTATTATTTTATTTGGAAACACAAACCAAATACTTAAGGAATGAAACTATGAAGGATTAACTGAGGAAAAAAATGAGTCAGCAGGCACGTATTTGATACTAAATATTATGGAAATTCAAGCTGTGTTTAAAGGCCTTCAAGATATAATTTGAGGCACTGTTGTCTATGTATAATTAGTTTTCACTGGATTTGTCTTGATAGGTCTCTTCCTTGGCACATGTCTCCTCAATATTTTTGTGAGCTTCTGGTTTTCACATGTACTATTAAAAGAAAGATTTAAAGTAGACCAAAGAATATTTGGAATTGAACAACATAAGACAGAATTTGAAACTGAATTATGTTTAAATGATGAGTATGCAATTGCTAAACTGTACAAGCGTTTACTGAAATTTGAAATAGAAGAACAAGGGAAATAGTATATGCTAAAATTGGCTTATGAACTTTGGTTATAATAAACAGTTGGACCAGGGAGAAAATGTGTGGCTGAAAGGATTGAAATTCATAGTATGATATTATTTAAAATAGACATTTTACAAAATAAATTTAAATACTTTCATTCCCAAACCGGGCATTCTCTTCTCTGCTTTCCACCCGAAAAGAACAAAGCACTCCAACTAAAAAAAAAAGAATTTGAACAGAATAATTGAGTATCTAGAACAGCAGAAAAACCACAGAATAAGTTTGCCTGCATTGAAGCTTGTTCCAAAAGAAACAGCTAGCACAAGGTTTAAAAGATGCAAACACCATAATATCAAATATAAGCAGCTGCTCACTGCAAGAAACACAGAATAAATACATTGTGATTTATGGAATTGCTGATTAGAAAGGGTAGAGTTTGGAAGAGGAAACTTAGGGAGAAAGGATAAAATATAAATGCATTTATAATGGTTATAAAGATTAGAAGTCACTTTTTTGTATTTTTTTTCTCATCTTTTTCCTTTTGTTTCTTTAATTTTGTTTCTATTTGCTTATAATTTCTCTTTCACCTTTCTTTGCTTTCTTTTTTTCTTTAAATTTATATTGTTTTCACCTTGCAAAAACTTCTTTAATTAAAACTTATTTCAAAATGTTTTATGAGTTTCTACCTCAACATTTTTGATAGAATTATTTATTTTTATACTTTACTTGTTTGATGATTCCATTCTTAAACTCAAATACATCAAAACAAAACCAAAAAAATTCAAAAAAATATATGAAAACAAAACAATTTTTTTTTAAAAAATCAAAGCGGGACTTCACATGAAAAAGAAAACATATAAACCCATAGAAACTGTGATGATAAAACAGAAACGCATATTTTCTAGAAACTCCACTAATTGTGAAGACTTACTAAGACTGCCTAAAATTTAAACCTTTTCTAGTGGGATTTGTTGGCAAATGTAGTTGTAATTCAGCTGTTGATCATTGCACTTGACTTTTCTCTACCTGGGCTTATTTTACAATCTTGCACTACAGCTAGATTATCAGCCCATATCCCCCTACTCACATACAGAAACCCTCTAACATTTACAAAATCATAATTCAGAGATTTATGGAACAGGATTTATGGAAATCCTTAGATTTCCATGTTCTCATGCTTCACTGCTTATACAATCACCAAAAACTCACAAGGAGAGTGGTTAACTTCTCAAGTGTTAGAATTGTGGATTCCATCTCAACTTTTCTCCAAATCCTCAGCAAATACCAATTTTCCCCAGAGCAACAATCTTAGGAAGTAGATTGGACTGAGAGAAAATAATAAACCCAAAGGAGAAAATGGATTTACATCCAGATTTCCCAAGTCATAATCATTACAGGGTAGTCAAAAAAGTCAAGATGGGGAGGCATGGCCAGCATCGTGACAAGATGACGTGAATCCCGGGGCTCTGGGAAGAATGCCAACATTCCGGTAGTTTTGGGGGTCCTTAATGGACCAGAGCTGTCCTGGAGGGACAGCGAAAAAAGAAGGCACTGGCCGGTGCGAACAGGGAAGTTGCAAATTCCCTGGAGCACCAGCACCCAGCCTCCGACCCAGTGATGAGGAAAGGCAGCCATTAGGAGCTGCCACAGTCAGGATGGCCACACAAAAGGATTGAGCAGGAGCGGAGATTAGAACAGAGTATTGTTACTGGGTGAGTGATTGGCCAACTCACAGGTAAGAAGAAAAAACTTTTAAAGCTGAAAAGATTTTCCAATTTGAAATTAGCAGCTAATTGGCATGAGGAAACTTAAAGAAAGAGGAAACAAACAGCAAAGAGGAATTATAAGCAAAAGTCCTAAAAGAAATAATGTTCCATCTAGATTTAAAATTGAATTTGGAAGAAATTATAAATATTAAAAGGAGAAGAAAATTGAGGGAAAGCATCTTTTACTAACAAAAGGATTTAATTGAGGAAGATGAAGCAATTGTTTTTGTGGATTAACAAGTGATATTTTGTTGCCAGGATTTGTGAATTGGAGAGACAGAGAAATAACATTGCATTGCTTAGGCTACCATGGAAAGACCAGAGGAGTGTTTGTTTAAACAGCTGTGGCGCAGCTTCAAAAGACTGAAAAGATCAAGGACTTGAACTAGAACGACTTAAAAAAAAAAACCACATTTGAACTGGTTTGCATTTGGAAACAGAAAAAAAGGGGGAAAAAGAGAGACAATATTTTGGACTTGAATTTGAAGTATATATAAGTTAAAATAAATAAATTTTAAAATTCTTTCTCTTTATACTGAAAATATGGAGAGTTGGAAGGATGAGCATGAGGAATTATGGGAGATAATTCAAATAGTATGAGAATCCTTTAAGGGGAATAAAGAAGCAGAGAAGTGGTTTAAGAATAAAAAAAGATGAAGAAATTATGAGGAAGAAACAAGAGGAATAAAAATTCAATGCTGAAAAAGAAATAAATGAGGATAAAAATATGGATGATTATATTGGGATTGATAATGAGAGAATAGAAATGGAGAGGGGGAAGGATACTTTAAAAAAGAAAGGGAAAAAAGGAAAGAGGAAAAGATCGAGGGGAAAAATTAAGAGTAAAAAATATAGATGATTACACTGGGATTGGCAGTGACAGAATAAAGAGAAGAGGAGGAAATGGAGAAAAATTGAGGGGGAAAATCAAAAGAGTAAAATTAGAGAAAGGAGATGGAAAAGAAGATACAAGAAAGAGAGAAAGAAGAATATAAGAGAATGGGAGAAAGGGAGAAAAATATTAAGAGATGGAATTTTGGAGAGATTGAAAGAAAATTGTTAAAAGGAGGAGAAAAATGAATAGTAGAAAAGAAATTAAAATAGTTTCAGAAATTCTAGAAATGATGGAAATTAGAAGAAATATATAGATTATTGTAAAAGGGTAGTAAGAAAGGTTGAAATGAAGTGAATGAAGGGATTACAAAAGAAGGAATACACTGTTTAATGTAAAATGGAGAAGTAGATGAAATGTGGAAGATATAATGGAATATATGTGTTCTTTTTCTTTTTGTGTCTGAGAACGCATGGAATGAGAGAGAATTAGAGTGGATGGTAAAGAAATAAATTTTAAATATAGAAAAGAATGAAGAAATTAATTGAAATCAAGATATAAAATTGAAAAGAAGTTAAAAAAGAAGAAGTATATTGTTTAAAAATAAATAAATAGTCCAGCAGATGAAATGTTAAAGACAGTATGGTTTATAAGTGAAAATGATTGAAATTAAGATGTAAAAGGGAATAAAATTGAATGTTAGTAAATAATGTATCCTTTTGGAAGAGAATAATAATTATTGAATCATGAACAAAAACTTTAAGAAAACAAGAGGTGGAAGGTTGTATTAATTGATTATAAGGTACAAATGGAATAAGATGAAGACAATGTTAATAACTAAAATATATGAGGGGAAGTTTGAGAAATATACTCAATAAATGAGAAAATCGGGGTTGTCTGAACACCAGAAATATTGAAATGAAAATAAATACAGCAATGGAAAGAGATAAGAAGAAGGAGAGAGATGGAAAGGGAGAAGAAGGGAGAGAGAAAGAAGAAAGGGAAGAGGAGAGGAGGAAAGGTAGGGGAAATAAGAGTAGGAGAGAAGGTCAGACAAGGAGGAAGTAGGGAGGAGGGGGAGAAAGGAAGGGGAAGCAGAGAAGGAGTAGGAGAGGAGAGAAGAAAATAGGTAGGATAAAAGAAGGGAGGAAGAGGAGTGAGAAGGAGAAGAAGAATGGCTGTGAAAGGAAAAGATGAAATGGAAGAAAGACAACCCCGAACATATTTGAATATATTAGGATAAAAATTAAAAGTGTTAAAAAAGAATAAAAGAGAATGAATATTAATAAAAATGGAGAAATTAGAACTTGAGGGCGAAAGAAGATGCGACTTATGGAAATGAGCAAGGAAATATTAGGATATGGATAAAAATTACAAAATAGAATATTCTGGCAAAAATTGTAACTAAGTAAAATGTATCTGACTATGTTAAATTGTATAAGATATGATATGGCCAATACTCTGCTCATAAACTATGTATGTGTGTTTTTTTGGGGGGGGGGAGAATTAAAAATCAATAAAAACTTGTTTAAAAAAAGTCAAGATGGTAGTGATTATGGCATGATTAAAACTCTGTCATAACTACCATATTGATATTTTTGATCATAACTTTTGGAGATCCCTGTACTTTTGAAACTTTCAGAAGTTTCATATTATTTCTGTTATAACTAATGGGAAAAAAAGTTTCTTTTTCCAACAACAAAAATTAGAACATGAGGCCAGGAGGTACTAAAGAGTTATGCCACATCTCTAAAAATTCTTAATGAAAAAAATAGTAAGATGGGCATCTATTTCTGGACTGTAGATTTATGTGAAAGATCTGATAGCTCAGGATTCCAAATACCTCCATAGAATGACAGAAAAGATGTAAAGCATTCCTTATTTTTAGAAGATAAGCTGAATCATAGAAAACAACTTCTGGTGAATGAACATGAGTGAATAATAGGATGGGAAAAATAATTGCGACACCGCAGTTAATTATTGATAACATCCTATTAAGATAAAATCCGCTCAGGGGATTCTGGAGTCAAATAGCATACACAACACCAAGCGGGTTTATGGTCCATCTAGACAGCCCGTTTAAAGTAAGTCTCCAGTCTATGAGGCAATTAAAAGTATGCAAGTGTATATCTTTTAGTGCTACTGCTAGTTTGAACTTTTCCATGCAAGGATATTTACAGCATCATGAGGCAAGTTATGACAAGCCCCACCCTTGCAAAGATGTCACCACTCAGGTTTCTTCTTTACGTTTCTGTGTCAGGGCAAGACTTGTGTATTTTGGTGTTTTTTTAAGTTTTAAAAGCAAAAGTAAAAATTAAAGCAAACCTATAATTCAAGACTTACCTCTTTCTCTAAAGTTACACTGTGACTCTCTTCTTTCTTCAGTGTGTTTTGTCTAATCATCATCAAAACCATGGATCATAAGTTCATTTGTTTTTCTTGAGGGAAAAGTGAAAAAGTCATATTCTTCCCTAATGCGCAGCCATTACCCACTACCTACAGGGCAGTGGAGTAGATGGGACATGCCCATACCTGCTCCCTTGGCCAATAGCAACTGGACAGAGCCCACCTACTGTCATCTCATCAGCTGAATTCTTGCCAAAGCACAATGTCATGCAAATAACAATGCCTCTTGGGAGAAAAGAGAAAACATTTACTTTGATTTGGAAAAAGAAGAAGCAGATTCTTTCAGCCCTGGGTGGTGGATGAAAGGAAGTTTATTTATTTATTTTATTTATTTATTTTTCATATTTTTATACCGCCCTAGGGACTCAGGGCGGTTAACAACCAGATAAAAATATACATATAAATACAAATAAAAACATCCATTAAAAAACTTATTATAATTGGCCGAATAATTAAAATGATGATAATAAAAATAATAAAATCCCCATTAAAACCAATTCGAATTTAAAATCTAGTCCAGTCCTGCGCAAATAAATAGATGTGTCTTAAGCTCGCAGCGAAAGGTTCGGAGGTCAGGAAGTTGGCGAAGTCCTGGGGGAAGCTCGTTCCAGAGGGTGGGAGCCCCCACAGAGAAGGCCCTTCCCCTGGGTGTCGCCAGCCGGCACTGTCTGGCCGACGGCACCCTGAGGAGTCCCTCTCTGTGAGAGCGCACGGGTCGGTGAGAGGTATCCGGTAGCAGCAGGTGGTCCCGTAAGTATCCCGGCCCTATGCCATGGAGCGCTTTGAAGATAGTCACCAAAACCTTGACGCGCACCCGGAAGACAACAGGTAGCCAGTGCAGTCTGCGCAGGAGAGGTGTCACATGGAAGCCACGAGGGGCTCCCTCTATCACCCGCGCAGCCGCATTCTGAACTAACTGGAGCCTCCGGGTGCTCCTCAAGGGGAGCCCCATGTAGAGAGCATTGCAGTAGTCCAGACGAGACGTCACGAGAGCGTGAGTGACTGTGCATAGGGCATCCCGGTCTAGAAAGGCGCCTGGGACGGAACCAACGCATTGGCTCCGTCTCCCTGCAGTGGTGGATAGCGGTCCAAAAGTCTAGGCGAAGGAGAAAATGATCTGACCATGACACCGGTTCTGTTTCTAAGTTGTCTAATACCAGATCATTTTGACTACAGGTAGTCCTCAACTTATGATCTTAATGCAGCCTGCCCGTCACAGTTGTAAGTCATGATGGTCATAAAATGATTGATCCAAGTTTACAACCCTTTTTTGTGGTGGTCATTAAACAAATCTTGGTAAATACCATTTGCTATGGATATGCTTTCATGCCGAATTTTACCAAACCATCAGAAAATGTGACTGGGGGATGTTGCAAATGGCCGTAAATGCAGTCACGTTGCCAAGCATCTAAAGTTTGGTCACATGACTGCAGGAGGGAGTAATCATCAGAACTTTTGATTCAAGCTGAATGTCAACTGCTTCAAACTTGATTGCAGAAAATATGACTTCTGTAACAGAGTTGTTAATGCTTGGAACTCATTACCTAACTCCATAGTCTCTACTCAAAATCCCAAAATCTTCAACCAAAAACTGTCTACTATTGACCTCATTCCTAAAAGGGCTATAAGGGGCATGCATAAGAGCACAAAAGTGCCTACCGTTCCTGTCCTATTGTTTCCTTCATCGTATCAAATTGATATAGTTAATGCATATTATTTTACATATATGTATATATTTTCTTCAAAATATGTTGTTTTATCTATGACAATTGTTTGTGTATACTGTTGTGACAAAAAAAAACAAACCTTTGTATTTGGAGCATAAGAAGCCTCCAGGAAGGTGTCATAACTTTGAAGGGTGCTAAGTGAGTAGTCATAAGTCAAGGATTACCTGCATTCATCAAAAGCTGAGATGGAAGGAAAGGTGCAAAAATCTTGAAGGATGCCCCTCCTCAATTTTAATCCAGAGATTTCCACAGACTTCCAAGACAAATTCCTATCAGATAGAGAAAACAATGCTATTTTTCACTCCTGCTGCTGAGTGGGTCCCAGGAGTGCAGCTCTGAACAGAACCTTCTAGTGAGATCCTCATAAATAAAATAAAATAAAATAAAATAAAATAAAATAAAATAAAATAAATAAAATTCCATCTTTGGTAAAGATGGAAGGATTTGTTCTCCGTTCATTTAGACTTGAGTTCTGTGTTCGTGGAAGGCTAAAATCAGGATACTTGACAGAAAGCTGTAGAAAATTATACATAAGAACAATATAACACAGAGAAAAATATGACATTATTAAGGCATTAGCAATTGCCCATATATTAGTATCTGCCATCTGAGGCAATCGTTTCAACCGATGAGAGAGAATTTTCTTTCTTTTTTTTTGTTACCACATTTTTTTTTAAAAAAAACTAACATATTTTCCATTTCTCCCCTTATAAAGGGCCTGACTAAAATTCTTTCGTCTGCTCTTCTTACTAAAGCTCAGCAATGGATGTGACTATTTCTTCCTTCTTTTTCTTTTTTTTTTTAATTTTCCCTTGTCACAACACTTTTGGCCACCTGTCAGATGGCCAAAATTAAAAAACAAAGCCTGATTAAACAGCTCTCCGTGGTACAGTTCAGGCGGCTTCATTAGTACACCAGTTTAGGGTTGCTGAGTGAGCTGGGCTGAAGTTCTTAAGGTTTCTGGGAAGTTCATCTGGCGGCAAAAGATGTGGGGTCCACAGTTTTGCACAGTTGCAAACTTTTGATTGCATGAATTATGCATGAGGGCTGGCCCACTGCTGATACTCGATGGAGGCAGATCCAAACAAGCACTGAATAGCTCACACACACAAACATAAACACACACACACATACGCTTCATTTCCTTTGAAAAGGTGTGGGGGGGGAGTATGGAAAGGCAGCAGCTCATCATAATACGAATTTTTTACCCAATCCTATGGCTCAGGTTATTATTATTACTTTTTTTTTAAGGGAGGTTTTGCTTGCTCCTTTCTAAGCTTGCCCTGATATTCAGGGAGCCTGTGAGAAAAGAAAAAGGCGTTTCAGAGCTTCGGCTCCCGATTGTTGCAGACATCAATGGCTCTTCGGTACCGTGAACACAGCAGGCATTTTTGAAAGCTCTCAGTGTCACTTTGCTGATCCTTGTCTTCTCCAGTTGTCAGTGTGCTCTGTCACATGATATAACACTTTAATAAAGTGTTTGGGGTTTTGCATCCCACCCACCTTTCCTCCTCTTGTCTTCCTTTTCATACCACAGCTTATGTACAGTAGGCATGTGAGCATACTCAAATGAGAAAGAAAGAACCACCAGAAACCAGAATATAATTTCTTGAAAGGTAACGTTTTTTGATTGTGGCCTGTATTATGCCACCCTGCTTATTATTCTGCATGGATCTCGTTGCACTAAAAAAAAAATAGCTTGGTTCCTTATATGACTAGTAACTGCTGATATAGAGTTCTGCAATAAGGCTCTTCAGATGCATGTTGGAAGATACTGGGTATTATAACACGGAGAGATGCAAATTACTTCAAGGCTAAGGCATTCAGTGTGTAGGTCTCCTTCTCTGACTTTTTCAGTATTGCTTTAATGTCAGAAGACGACTATCAAACCTCCTTTGATGCCAGTATTTTAGTGCTTTTTATGTTACAGAAAGATTGCATTGCTGAATTTAGGTTTTTTTCCCCATGTAAACTGAGAAACCTCTGGTAAAGTCAAGAGAAGCAATAATTCCTACTTATGTATCACATCGGCCTTTCCCAAACTCCAGCCTTTGAGAAGTTTTGGACTGCAGTTTTATCTTCCTTGAATATTTGCATGGGGTGGTGGGTGGTTAATTGGTGTTATTATAAAATGATAAATTGCTCTCTAATAACACTGTTTAGCAATTAAACCAGTTAGCCTTTGTGCTGGGGGGGATTTTGAGAGCAGGTTTGAATCATTCCAGCAAAATAGATGATATTTACTATTTCTAGTGTCTCACCTCCCACATCCTGTGGGTAAATATATTTCCAAATAAAGCATAGGACTGCTTTCTACTATTTATTTTCTAAAAATTCTAACTATATATCAAGTCCAGAAATATCTTTGGAAAATAAAACAGCAAACTAGATGATGCTTGAGACTGATGCTTTTTTTTTTTTATTTGCCTTTATATCCCGCCCTTCTCCAAAGACTCAGGGCGGCTTACACTATGTCAAGCAATATTCTTCATCCATTTGTATATTATATACAAAGTCAACTTATTGCCCACAACAATCTGGGTCCTCATTTTACCTACCTTATAAAGGATGGAAGGCTGAGTAAACCTTGGGCCTGGTGGGGCTTGAATCTGCAGTAATTGCAAGCAGCTGCTGTTAATAACAAACTGTCTTAGCAGTCTGAGTCACCAGAGGCCCTTTTGCTTTGTAACATGCTAGCTTTCCCTCTCTCTCTCGCTCTCTTTTTTGGGGAGGTGGGTGGGTGGGTGGGTGGGAGCAAGCTTGTAGCAAATCCAAGTGTGGCCACAACATGGCAAATTTAGGGAATAAGCCCATTAGTAACACATTTTGCAAAGACATTTAAAAACATCAGAACATCAGAATTATATTTAGACTGACTTGCCTTTACCTATACTTAAATAATATAAGTGTGTAATCCTATGCACTCAAAACTAAGCCCACTGGAACTTAATGTCATAGATTGCTTAAATTACATTATGTTCAATGCATCATTTGTTCAGTAAACATATATGAACAAGATGTAGTTCTTAAAATTATTAGCAGTACTATCATTATTTATACATATATTAATTTAATTAATATATATTAATTATTCATAGTTATATTAATTTATTTTTGCAATTGGTTAATTAATGGATTATAGTAATAGCAATAACACTTAGACTTACATACCACTTAGTAATGCTTTACAGCATGGGTGTCAAACTCACGGTGTCACGTTGCCGTCACATGACGCATCCACCCCATGGGCCACCCCTGCCTTATAGCTTTCTCTAAGCAGTTTACAGAGTCAGTATATTGCCTCCAACAATCTGGATCCTCGTTTTACGAACCTCAAAATGGAAGGTTGAGTCAACCTTGAGCCGGTCAGGATTGAACTCCTGGTGGTGGACAGAGTTAGTCTGCAATACTGCACTTTAACCACTTTTCATGGTATTGTGGTTAAAAGTATGATGTTCAGCTTATCTGTGGATGGGTTTATCCGTGTGTGTGTGTGTGTGTGTGTGTGTGTGTGTGTATGTAGGTCTTTGGTTATTCGGGTTTTCTCCCGTGTAAAATTGGAAGTGTCTTGGTGACGTTTCGACAAAGTCTCATTCAAACACCCGCGAAAACCTCAGAAAACATATATATATATATATGGGTCTTTGGTTGTTCGGGTTTTCTCCCGTGTAAAATTGGAAGTGTCTTGGCGACGTTTCGACGAAGTCTCATTCGTCATCTTCAGGCTTCAGCTTCGTGCTTCTGGGAGCAATGTGTGATCGCAGCTGTTTTTTCCTTTTAACTGCTAGTGGGGGTTGGAACTGATTGGGTGGGAGCTTGGCTGTGCTCTGATTGGATGGGGGTTGTGCTCTGATTGGATGGGGTGTCCAAGCTCCCACCCGATCAGTTCAAACCCCACTAGCAGTTAGAAACATCAAAGACTAGGGTTTAGAGAACAACCAAAGACCTATATATATATACACACACACATATACATATACATATGTATATATATATATATATATATATATATATATATATATATATATATATATATATATATATATATATATATATATATATATATATATATATATATATATATATATATATATATTTGTTTTCTGAGGTTATATACACACACACACATATACATATGTATATATACACACACACATATACATATACATATACACATACATACATACACACACACACACACACATACATATTTTACAAAAGCATTATTGCATATACTTGTGTATAAACTGGACTTAATTTTTAGATGCATTTTGTCACCTAAAATTTTCAGGTTTTTTTTTTCTTTTTCTTGTGGATAGCGTCAACATTTGGTATAATCTACCTGAGCTGGAAGACTCCCCACAACCACTAGATAGCACCAAAGAATCTGTGGGTTTGCATTCTAGATGCAGCATGGCTATCAAACAATAAACTGTTGAAGGAATTCCCTGGTGCCAGAAGGCACAAATCCTGAAGACAAAGAAGATGAATGACTTGAAAAGGAACAAACTGTGTTTTGTCAAGAGTGACTGCCTGTTTTATGGGAACTCTGATCCTTTAAAGCAATTCTCATGCCATTTCCAGCATATTGGTCTACATAGAACGAGTTCAGTTGCAGCAAATCAATTCCTCTATTATTGCATTTTAGCCACGGTCATATTTCTCCTGGAAATCTTGCCAGAATTTCAATGGGTGGGAACATTGATTTCCTTTCGGTTCCTTCCTCTCACCCATCCCATGGTTCCCCTGAATTCTACATTAGCACACATCAGGGGGAGTCATTTTTTGCCAAACAGGTCTCTGTTGATATCTTTCTTTCATCCCTCATAAAAGGAGCCAGTGACCTGAATTTCGCTCACAGCAGTAAGAAAAGGCCATCACTCATGACAAGTACAAGAGGAAATGGGTAGAAAAGGAGCCTTTTTGAGAGGTGAAAAGCAACTGCTCCCCTTCTGGGTGATCTTTTATAAGTCTGGAAGAACAGGACCTCTGTAATTTAGACTAGTATATTTTCTCCAAGGCCAGCACACCTTGACGCTAGAAACATCAAAGACTAGGGTTTAGAGAACAACCAAAACTTCCTAGCTGTTGGAAATTACGGGACTATCCATTTGCTTCTGGGCAGCCAATAAATACTGACACAAATAATTGCTTGTGTTTGACTGAGTTCCTTGCCCTGTCTGAGATAGCAGGTTGTAGTGCTTTAGAGACCTTTAGATTTATGGTTAGCACCAGTTTAGAGTTTTTTTATGTTGTTTGCTTTGTTCTTTCTTTCTTTCTTTTTTTAGGGCAAGTCCACCTTCTATTTCTAGGTTTTCGGTGCCCTGTAGGAGCATAAAAACATGGAATGGCATCTGGAAAAAAATCACACACTCGCAACTAGTGCACAAGTCAATTCCATTACACCTGTATAACTGCGGAGATGGAGTAAGGTACCTGGTGGAAAAGGCAGTAATAGGAAACAAGCAAAGTGACCCCCTTGTTATTAGACAGAAGGGTAATTAGGCTTTAAAGAATGAAAGTGTCATTTTCATTAAAGGACTATATGTCATTCAGGGTCAACAAGCAGTTACAAATAGCTACTAACCTAGCACTAATTGTTCCAGAATAGCTGTTTCTTCTCTTCCTAAAAGGTAGGGATGGCCATCTTTTGATGCATTTGCCCTTTTCTATGGATGTTAAGATCCACAGTGGGTGGAAATATATGCAAGATTTGTGTTGTGTGCCAACATCATGGATAAGAACAGAGGCTTGATTTTTCTTCCTTGTTTGGCACCCTATTTCTTTCATTCAGATAGATAGATAGATAGATAGATAGATAGATAGATAGATAGATAGATAGATAGATAGATAGATAGATAGATAGATAGATAGATAGATAGATTGATTCATTCAGCATTCTTTAGGGCTTATCTTACAGTATTTGTTGTCTATTTCCTTTCACAAAATGGCAGGAAACTACACTGCCAATTTTCAGCAATCACAATCTGAGAATGCTGCAGAGTTCTGCTTGGCTCCTGGGGATAAAGAATCGCTCTATGCATCAGAAGGGCTGGGAGAAATGTTAGACTGCAAACTCCTGCTAGATTGAATGGATTCTGATGAAGTCAGACTAAAGTTAGCCCTTTTCCAGTCAAGTCCAACTCAGGTTTAGAGCTTGCTCCCACCTTTACTATGTTTGCATCATGTGGTGCCACTATTTCCAGAGCTAAAGTGTGGTTTGAATGAGGAATGGGGACAGGTAAACAACAAATAAAGGGATGTGGTGGCTCAGTGTCTAAGACGCTGAGCTTGTCGATGGAAAGGTCGGCAGTTCAGCGGTTCGAATCCCTAGTGCCGCGTAACAGGGTGAGCTCCCGTTACTTGTCCCAGCTTCTGCCAACCTAGCCGTTCGAAAGCAGGTAAAAAATGCAAGTAGAAAAATAGGGACCACTTTTGATGGGAAGTTAACAGTGTTCCGTGTGCCTTTGGCATTTAGTCATGCCAGCCACATGACCATGGAGATGTCTTTGGACAGCGCTGCTCTTTGGCTTTGCAACAGAGATGAGCATCGCCCCTAGAGCCGGACACGACTAGCACATATGTGCAAGGGGAACCTTTACCTTTACCTTTAAACAACAAATAACTGAAGGCCTTCAGCCATAGTTGCCATTATGGTGACTGCATTTTCACCTGACTGTAGTTAAGGAAGAAAGGAAGCTTGGTATCAATTTTGTTGAGAGACAGACCAAAACATTTTGGTTTTTCCTTTTAGTTAGATAATTCTGTGGTATTTAAATAAATTGTTTATTCGCCACCTTACACCCCACTTCCAAAGAAGGTATTCAATGTGAAAGTCACTGGACAGTAGTAGCCATGTCTTGTTTTTTTTAAGTTTCCTAAAATCTGGGCTAATGTACAAATTAAATACAAATTAAATGTATGTACAAATTAATGTACAAATTAAATACAAAGAAATATTTTACAAGAAGAGTTCTCCATTCCTCTGAAAACAACAAAATACCTTATCCCACCAGACTTGAAATCCTAGGTTTAGAAAACTTAGAACTCTGTCGCCTTCGACAAGACCTAATTTTAACTCATAGAATCGTCTATTGTAATGTCCCTCCTGTTAAAGACTACTTCAGCTTTAACTGCAATAATACAAGACCAACCAATAGATTTAAACTTAATGTCAACCGCTTTAATCTAGATTGCAGAAAATATGACTTCTGTAACAGAATCATCAGTGCTTGGAATACTTTACCTGACTCTGTGGTCTCTTCCCATAATCCTACAAGCTTTAACTATTGACCTCACCCCATTCCTAAGAGCCCATAAGGGGCGTGCATAAGCGCACAAACGTGCCTACCGTTCCTGTCCTATTGTTTTTCTTTTCTTCTTCCTATATATATATATATGCTTATACCTCCTAATATTTACTTATATCTGTTTATATACTATATAATCTTTTTGTATGATACTTACATATATTGTTGTGACAAAAATAAATAAATAAAATAAATTGAGAAAGTTAGCCTATAGAAAATAATACAGCCTAAGATATCCCTTGCAATAACAAGTGTTTTGACACATGAATACTTTAAATACCTAAGGAATATTCTGTTGCCTTCCAGCTAGTTTGTATTTTAATTTGTGATTAGTGAATAAAAATGCTTCTTGGTGAACATGAACCTCACATCCTGGACATAAATTGTTTCAACTCCTACCCTCAAAATGATGCTACAGAGCACTGCACACCAGAACAACAAGATACAAGAACAGTTTTTTCCCGAATGCCATCACTCTGCTAAACAAATAATTTTCTCAACACTGTCAAACTATTCACATTAGGCTGTATTACTATTGCTATTGGTCTTCTCATCATTCCTGTCACCCATCTCCTCCCACTTGTGACTGCATGACTGTAACTTGTTGCTTGTATCTTTGCAATTTATATTGCTATTGTTTCCTATTATGATTTGATTGCTTATTGTACCGTATGACTGTCACTGAGTGTTGTGTCTTGTGATTCTTGATGAGTGTATGTACACCTTTTATGTACACTGAAGCATATGCACCAAAGACGAATTCCTTCTGTATCCAATCACACTTGGCCAATAAAGAATCCTATCCTATCCTATCCTATCCTATCCTATCCTATCCTATAACTGCCACTGATGCTTTCTCTAGTCTAAAAATTTAGATGGTAGTCCAGTGCATTTACAAGACTGAAGAACTTAAAATTCTTCTTACCAATGTAATAGAGTAATAATTCTATTTCATAAAAAGACCCATCTTATAATGATATATTAATTATACATATGTAGTAGTTGCTTTTGTTTTCTTTATATTGTTTCATCAAAACTTAAATCTTGTTCTATTTTAGATTTAGGCTTTGATTAAACAATACAATGAAAACAAGAACTGTTGCTGGATGAACTGCAGATTGTTATAGAATTGAAGTATTATTTTCTTTGTCTTTTCAAGTTTTGTTTGAAAATAGAATAGGTGTGTGTGTGTGTGTGTGTGTGTGTGTGTGCGTGCGTGTGTTAGGGAGGGAGGGAGGGAGGGAGAGAGAGAGACATTTATATTTATAGAAATAACTAAGCATACCTTTGAGCTACATGCAAGATCATTGCAAGTGTCAATATTGACATTTCCCGGGGCATAATTAAATTAGCTATTATAGCTGATCTAATCATTTCCATTATAATTCTTTTATTTTGACACCAAGTTATGGGGTTTTATGCAAAATGTCATCATGGCATACAGTCTCCATATATATAATACATTATTAAACAGCTCCAGCACAATTGGTGAAGAGATTTGATTATAACCATTTATGTTTGCTGAAAAAGGAGATCTAGCAGCAGGACAGGAAACTTTGAACCATTCAGTGGCATTAGAAATAAGCAGCTTTGCCAGTTAAAGGGTCAACTTATAAGCAATGAAAGACTTTGAGGATTTTAACATCTATGAGATATAACAATACTCTGGCATCTATAACATTGGCCCAGTTTACACATCCTGATAAGCTATGAATTGCTTAACCGAGATTTATTAAACAATTGGGTTTGCACAAAATGCCGTATCTTTAACCATAATTGTAGAAGGTGGATTCATGCAACATTTCAAATAAAAACCAAACAAGCCATGTGATTATCAAAATGTTTATCCATAAATCCAAATCTAAGCAGCCAGTAAGTATATTCACCATTTATTATTTTTTTTAAAAAAATTGTTTTGATTATTTTTTGCCGCTTTAATTTCTTTTATACCCAATAACCTCTCTGTTTGGTTGTTTTCTTTCAGATGTTTCATTATCCAAACTAGATAATATCAGCAAGCTTAGAGTTCACAAAGGACCCCTCATTTCAACCCTGAGCTACAAATATTCTCCTTTACTGGGATCATCATAGACCACTAAAATTGTTTAGCCTTGAAGCATATATACTGATCATTAGAAAGAATGTCTAGGACTTTGGAATGCATGCCATCTACATGGAGGGAGGAAAAAGTCATTATATTTCCTACAATATCTACATATCTCACTGTCTACAATATTTGGGTAAGCATGCCAAGTATCTCATGCATATCCAGAGTTCTATAAATCTGAATGAATCCTGAGTCATTCAGAATTAGGAAGACAACCTCCTTCTCTTATTCTTTCTTTTTTTATTCAACATAAGCCAATTTTTTTTTCCTTACCAGAGAAATTATTGCCTGAAGCCTTGGTCACTTTTGGGTGGTGATGGTGGGAAGCAGGGGTGAAATCCAGCAGGTTTTGACAGGTTCTGACAGGTTCTGAAGAACGAGTAGCAGAAATTTTGAGCAGTTCGGAGAACCAGCAGATACCTCCCCGGCTGGCCCCAGAGTGGGGAGGGAATGAAAATTTTGCAATATCCTTCCCCCAGGAGTGTGGAGGCAATGGGGATTTTGCAGTATCCTTCCCCTGCAACACCCACCAAGCCACGCCCACAGAACTGGTAGTAAAAACATTTGGATTTCACCACTGTGGGGAAGGCAACTGTCAAAATAATAAAAGGCTCACTGTTATTAAGAACACAGTAGCCTGCAATTACTGCAGGTTCGAGCCCGGCCCAAGGTTGACTCAGCCTTCCATCCTTTATAAGGTAGGTAAAATGAGGACCCAGATTGTTGGGGGGGCAATAAGTTGACTTTGTAAAAATATACAAATAGAATGAGACTATTGCCTTATACACTGTAAGCCGCCCTGAGAAGGGCGGGGTATAAATGTAAACAAAAAAAAAAAAAGTACAGAACAGAATACTTTATAGATGTGCATATGGGAAGGTAACAGCATTTTGTGTGACTTTGGCGTTGAGTCATGCCAGCCACATGACCACGGAGACGTCTTCGGACAGCGCTGGCTCTTCGGCTTTGAAACGGAGATGAGCACCGCCCCCTAGAGTTGGCAACGACTAGCACGTATGTGCGAGGGGAACCTTTACCTTTACCTTTATGTTCTTCTTTCCTGCCTTCGTCCTTCCTTCCTTCCTTCCTTCCTTCCTTCCTTCCTTCCTTCCTTCCTTCTCTCTCTCTTTCTTACACACACACACACACACACACACACACACACCTCCCAAATGTTTAGTCAACCCAGTGTCCCTTCTCATATGTTTTTTGAATAAATAGGAAGATTTATATAAGCTCCTCTAAAAAGGCGCATCCGTATCTGCTGAAAGGATGGTAACAGAATTAGTGTCACCAAGTAAGATCCGGTACAGTTTTAATGTATAAACTAAGCTCTAGGCTGCAACAAAGATTTTTGTTCATATTTAAATTTAGTCTATATAGTTATAATCTAATAACATCCCATTACTTTGAGTCTGGAGCCTGTTTGTCTTCAGAGGATTAGCATTTACTTTTCTAACAACAATATTCATGACAGAAATTTTCCAGCTAATTAGAAAGTAGTAATTTGATTTTTGCTTTTTCTTGCAGCTCTTTCTATTACTGTTTATTATAAGAATACTGGCACTCCTGTGAAATAAAATACTTATAATTTATAAACTAAATAAACTGCTTAAAGTATATTAATAAGAAAACACAATTAAGAAGTGCCTTAATTTTCTCAAAAAGTGTTTTGGTGTTCTTTTTTTTTTTTAGTTTAATATAAATCATGTTTAATAAAAGCAGAGTATAGTGGCAGGCAACTGCATTTTTTTTTAAAAAAAAGTTTAAATATATTTTGGCTTTTTGCTTTCAAAGTAAAAGCAATTTATTTTAAAGCTAAAAGATAAAAATATGTTCTAGTTTTGTGTAAACCTAAATACATCTTCCAATTAATTTTAGACTACAATATTATAGGATAATTTTACTTGCTACTCAGTAAACATACCAGGATCATACTGATAATTATTCTGTTCTCTTAATACAATCTGCAATTAGCAGATAAGTGTGCCCAGTAATATTCATTAAACCTCATTCTTTTAAAAACTCTAGCTTTGCTTAAGAGAATCTAGCAACTTTCTACAGCCACAGGAGTAATAAAAAGCTTTCCAATACTTTATCAGATATAGTTAACAAGCAAAATCTCCTGACAGAAAGGGTTTGCCATTGTAGTCATCAAATGGGTAATTCTCAAGCTATCCTTCAATATTGATAAAAAATCGTTTTTCTTCCCCTTGTGGCCTACATTTCATACAATAAACCTGGAGAGAAAACGCACAACAATACAAGTTATCCATTGCTGTTCTTTTACCTTTTCCTTTTCCTATTTCTATTCTTATTCTGGATTAGGTGTATTTTGATATTTGTCTTCTAATTTTAATTTCAGAATAAAGTATATATTTTACTGAGTATCTATTGAACAGGACTTGTAGTAAGGGCACACTGCAATGAAGTGACATTAGATTGTTTCCCATCACTTAGCTTTAAACATTTGAAAGGATGAGAAGACAGTCATGTATCAGCTTTAAGTGGGGTACAGAAATATAAAAAGGTAAAGGTTTCCCTGTCCGTCATGCCTGACTCTAGGGCACAGTGGTCATCTCCATTTCTTGGCCAAGGGAGCCAGTGTTGTCCTAAGACAATTTCCATGTTCATGTGACAAGCATGACTATACGCCCAAGGTGTTACCTTCCCACCTAAATGGTACTTATTAATGTACTTGCATTTGCATGCTTTCAAACTGCTAGATAGGCAGAAGTAATGGGAACTCATCCTGTTGTGTGGAGTTTGGGTCTTGAATCTGGGCTGTCAGCTCTCCAGCTGACAAGCTTAGTGTCTTTAATTTTATATACATTAATATTTTTTTAAAAGCAATTTTGGTCCCATAGTCACAGAGCTCAAAACAAGGAGTCACTGCAATTCTATTTTTTATATGAACTTGTTAATAAAATGTCAACTACTTCAAAAAACCAAAGAATAAGAGTTCTAATATTTTAATATAGTATATTTTTAAAAGTTAGCCAAAAATAGAGAAAGAATGCATACTAAGTTGTAACCCAGTGCCACTTCTGCATCTTTCTGAGGCTTGGACATCACATGCCTATCCAGTGGTTGTCTTCTGTGTGAGTTACAAACAGATAGCACATCTGGAACACCAGGTCATCCTGGGAAGCAACCACACCAAAAGCAACAGCAGCAACAACAACAACATAAAGCAAGTCATTCTCCTTGACTAGATGACCTTCTTAAGTCCTCCATGCCATTTGCCCTTCATAGTTGATCAGCCAATTCCATTTATCATGGTAATTAGGTAGCATCCTGCCAGTTCAATCAGACTCAATTACTTTAGGCCTCATTAGTGACTGACATTCTATAGCAAGTGTATCTTATGAGTGAGCAAGGTCAGATCAAGAAAGTAAAACATGCAGGCAGGCAGCCAGTACATTTACAAAGCATGCTATGCTTAGGCTGATGACTGTTTTGTTTTAGATATGAAGGTGTATCAATGTTTCTGAGTTTTTTTCTTTCCTGATAATTTATTTCACTCTAATCCTCCATGATTCATGTGCAGAGAAAAATATATCTGTTGAATTCTCTTGGTGAATATGAAATAAAAGCAGTAGAGATATATTATCAGTCAGAACAACTTCTGACTATATCCCTGAATATGGCATTCTTCTAGAATTGATTCAAGCAGATCCAGGAGCCCATCCTGAGAATTGGACATCTTCCAAAACATACTGTAAGTGTACAATCAAAAACTGAGACAATGAATATTCACTGCTTCATACTGTTCACACTTCATTCCAGGAAATAAAGCTATTTTTTCCTAGGTTATTCGTTTAAATAGAAACACGCCCCCCCCCAAGTCCCAAACTGTTATAAGTTAATTGTTTCTTGGTTGGAGGTCTATAGTTGATGATGAGTAATAATGAATTAGATGAAGAATTTACAAACATGTATGTATTATGATTATTATTCCCTTTAATAGGAAATTCAAGTCCCGAGCACTGACAAAACTGGGCCACTAAAAATAAAGTCTTTGAGATTTACATGCAAGATTTCACCTTTAATATATAAAACTCAGCAATCTTTCTGCTTTGCAGTTCTGATCTTCATCTATGCCTATATTTCATCACTCTGTCAACACAATCAATTTCCTCATGTCTTCTGCTGGTTTTTATGCATAATGTACTAAATAAAGTTTTGTACAAGACATTAAATGAGATCTTAAATGATGACTTTAGTGTAGTTCCAAGCCAACAGTAGATTAAAAAAACATATGCACTACCATTGAGTTGAGATAATTTTCTGAATTTCTGCTGAGGAAAAGATTTGGAGCAGATCCAGTACTGACACCAAGTTGATTTGCACCTTTTAGATGTTGGCTGTTCATGCTAGATCCCAAATTTGTTGGCAGCTGATTTGGCACTGTAGAAAAAAATATCTGTGGCGCTGTCTGTCATAGGCCACAGATAGTGAAAGAGAAAGAATAAAGAGGGACCAATAGACAAGTTCAGAGAAGGACTATGAAGATGATGAAGAATCTGTAAAGCAAACCCTATGGAGAAGGAGCTGGATATTTGTAACCTACACAAAAGGTGAGTGAAGCGAGATACAATAACAGTCATCAGAGATTTTGACATTGTCAGCCTACAAAATAGATAAGGTAAGAAATAGCACAAGAAACATTAGAATTCAATTGATACAGATATTATAATTTGTAATTGTTCTTGCAAGCTTCATCATGTTTCTCCTTCTCTTCTGTTATTCCAAAGAGATGCAAGGTGAATTCCTTTCTGATCCCATCCTATTTTTCTAGGCAAGCAGCTATATGTTAAAAAAAATAAGAAAGGTATTATTATATAGAAAAGAAAAGCCTTGGAGGAAGAAGGCTGGCAGCATGTAACTCAGAAGACCAAGGTAATCTGGAGATGGTCCCTGTCCATGAAGCTGAGCAATCAATTTGCAGCACTCCATCTATAAGAAGACTCACAGGATTCTGCAGAATAGATGTCACCCAGTGCCCCAATAACAAAAGGGGCAGAAAGTTACACTGCCATGGAAACAATGAATCTAATGACTCCATCAAAGAGATATAGTTGTATGCTGGTGATGGATGACTTGTTGTTCAGAGGAACAGAGCGGGCAATCTACAAAGCAGACACAATATCAAGGTAAATATGTTGTCTCCCAGGCAGGGTGAGACAATTTAGATGGGACAGAGGATGTCCCAACTTATCAAAGTTTTTATTCTGTCCAAGGGTCCTTGAGTGGCTCAGACTGCTAAGACAGTCTGTTATTAACAGCAGCTGCTTGCAATTACTGCAGGTTCAAGTCCCACCAGGTTCAAGGTTGACTCAGCCTTCCATCCTTTATAAGGTAGATAAAATGAGGACCCAGATTGTTGGGGGCAATAAGTTGACTTTGTATATAATATACAAATGGATGAAGACTATTGCTTGCAATAGTGTAAGCCGCCCTGAGTCTTCGGAGAAGGGCGGGATATAAATGCAAATTTTAAAAAAATAGCAATAGCACTTAGACTTATATATGCTTCACATGCTTTACAGCCCTCTCTAAAAAGTGTCAGCATATTGCCCTCAACAATCTGGGTCAGATTGCTGGAATCTGACCTCCGAAAGCTGGAAGGCTGAGTCAACTTTGAAAGAGCCTAGGAAGAATATTGAGAAATTACAAGTGACTAGTTTTGTTGTTGTTAGTTGCAAAGTCATGTTGCGACCCCATTGTCAACATTTCTCAGACCTTCCTTTCCTCCACCAACCTCTGGAGTCCATTTAAGCTCACACCGACTGCATCAGTGACTCCATCCAGCAACCTCATTCTCTGTCGTCCCCTTCTTTTGCCGTCAATCTTTCCCAACATTAGGTTCTTCTCCAGTGAGTCCTTCCTTCTCATTAGGTGGCCAAAGTATTTGAGTTTCATCTTCAGGATCTGGCCTTCTAAAGAGCAGTCAGGGTTGATCTCCTCTAGGACTGACCAGTTGGATCGCCTTGCAGTCCAAGGGACTCGTAGGAATCTTCTCCAGCACCATAGTTCAAAGACCTCAATTCTTTGGTGCTCAGTCTTTCTTATAGTCCAAATTTCACAGCCATACATTGCAACTGGGAAAACCATAGCCTTGACTAAACACACTTTTGTTGGCAGGGTGATGTCTCTGCTTTTTAGTATGCTATCTAGATTTGCCATAGTTTTCCTCCCCAGGAGCAAGTGTCTTTTAATTCCTTGGCTGCACTCCCCATCTGTAGTGATCTTGGAGCCCAGGAAAATAAAATCTGTCACTACCTCCATTTCTTCCCTGTCTATTTGCCAGGAATTGAGAAGGCCAGATGCCATGATCTTAGTTTTCAGTGGCTAGTTAGGAACGCAAAATAGGCAAGGGCATAGGTGGTGTTTTTATTCATATTTTACCTCTAGGCAAGATGGGCAGCATATAAATTTAATAAACCAAAACTGGGATGAATGTCTTTGGAAGACATCTTGCCAAAAACACCTGGAGGGCTTCAAATTGTAGTGTGTGAGACCTCTAGCCTCTGAAAATAGTGGATAATTTAGCAGAGGTTTCAATCAAGGGCTCCTCAGAAAGATAATTGATCATATGTGCAAATTAATCTGGGACTCGTGAGTTCATTGTGGGCAGATACATTCAGAACATTATTGGAATATACCTCCAAAAGGAAGCGCTGAAATGTGTGCAACTTTACAGAAACTACCTAAAACAATAAATTTCCCAGATTAAAAAACAAAATAAAAAGAAGAAGCCAGAAATTCATCTAAATTAGTAGTCTCATCCACAAGAAGCATATATTTTCAAAATCTTGATACTTAACTAGGTTCTAAAATTTAGCTTACCAATTTAGCTTGAGTATGCAGTTTGTTCATTATTGCTTTATGTTTACTGCAGAGGAGAAGAAATAGATCTGGGTCTCTAATACTTTTCTCCCTTATATTGGAAGGGATGTCCTTTTTTCCCCTCTTTTCCTTTTAAAACAAACTGTTGGCATAATTGAGCCTTCAACAGAATTACAAGTAGGGGCAGAGCATAGGTTTGTATTATACACAGCTGATACTTCCTTTTTTTACCAATAGAACAGGAATCTCTGTTCCTAATCTGATTACTCTGTAAAAGGAATAAATAGGATTTGATACCACACGGTCACAGTGATAATCTAGCAAAGTTTAAGAACTGGCAGTTAAGTGATATTTCTCTTTGTTTCTGCATATTTTAACTGGTATTTTTGAGCATTCATTTGTTTTGATGAAGAAGTAGACCTAGCCAGTGTAGAATCCCTTTGAAAATCTATCTATTCAGTTTTGGACTATGTCACTGTGGATTAATCCTAATTTTAGTCAATGTCTGAAATGAAGAATTTCAGAATTCATTTCCTCTTTGGATTGAACTTGAGAGATATCTGACCCAGTGGTGAAATCCAATTTATTTTACTACCGGTTCTGTGGGTGTGCCTTGGTGGGCATGGTGTGGCTTGGTGAGCGTGGCTTGGTGGGTGTGGCAGGGGAAGGATACTGCAAAATCTCCATTCCCACCCACTCTGGGGCCAGCAGAGGTGGTATTTCCAGTTCTCCGAACTGCTCAAAATTTCCGCTACTGGTTCTCCAGAACCTATCAGAATCTGCTGGATTTCACCCCTGATCTGATCCCACTTAAACTCTGGTAATGGTTGAGGTCCTTATTTGTGTGGGAAGCAGGTTTGATACCTTAATGCTGCAAATCATATATATATAATGTTTTTTAAATCCAGCAACATGCCTCAGTGGCGCAGTGGTTAGAGTGCAGTACTGCAGACTATTTCTGCTGATCACCAGCTGCCAGCAGTTTGGCAGATCGAATCTCACCAGGCTCAGGGTTGACTCAGCCTTCCATCCTTCTGAGGTGGGTAAAATGAGGATCCAGATTGTTGAGGGCAATAGGCTGACTCTTTAAACCACCAAGAGAGGTTTGTAAAGCACTGTGAAGCAGTATATAAGTCTAAGTGCTATTGCTATTGCTAAAATGAAAAAAATGATAAGCCAGCTACAGTCTGAAGAGGCCTTTTAGAATTTCAGATATATTTTTTTCCCCTTTGGTAAAGTTGGATTATAATTTCATGTTTGAAAGTTACCATAAATTAAGTCTTCTACTTTGGCTCACTGAACTCCCATTTAAGTGGTTAAGATATGTGTCGTTTCTGCATGCATTCATGTCTTCTGTTCAAAGAGAATTATAATCCAACTTTACCAATGGCATTCCCTATTTTATCAGGGGTTTGGGATGCTTCTTGGCAACATTCTTGCTAAATTTCCAGAGTCTTATTCTTTGTAAGTACTTGCCAAATATAGCCCCTTCAACTCCCATAGTTTAGGCTCTCACTGTATCTAAATCCTTCCCTCCTTGCCATAAACAGAGGAAAAGGAATATCTTAATGACAAACAGAAATGAATGAAATGAACCGGCCAGGGAATGAAAAGAAACAATATTAATGCTAAGGTTAATTGAACAATAAGAATATTATCGCATACACAAAAAGAAATGGAAATTCTACTCCTCCCTAGGGGGAAAAGGCCCCAGTTGTCTTCCAAAATTTTAAAGACTGATCACAGTCTTAGCAGAATGACACATATTTATTTTATTGTGCATATCAAAATCAACGAGCAGCATGGATATCAGGGTTTAGGACAGGGTCAGTCATAAATCTCTGCTATTCCAGAAACTCAATCCCAATATCCAGGATCTGTATTACAGCTGAGACATCAAGGACTGCTAGATGAATTACTGTACCACAGGCTAGAAGTCCTAAGTTTTTTTTATAATTTTCATTGATCTGATTGTTGAGAGGGAGGTATTTTTATTGTTTTGTACATTGGCCAGGTTTGTGGATTAGAATGGGGAGGCTATTTTTAAATAAATAAAGATGTCATCATCATTTTAGCCGTTATCTATACACACAGAGAGAAACACACATACAATATATATCCATCTAACGAAGTTGATTTTGAGAATCACACACAGTCAGGCATTTAAATCTTAAGCCTTTTCTTCCCATTCTTTTGGATCACTGTTGGTAATTCTTTCCCCAACCTTAAGATTAGATGGCCTGTTTCTCTTCCATATTTATACAGTAGTTCTGTCTGGCTAGAATAGTACTGATTCCCACCTTGTGAGCTTTAGTTCTTGGAGTGGGCTGTAATATCCTGTAATTGTATTTTCATCAAATTTGTAATGAATTTTGATTAAAAGCATGTATACCAGTGGTGAAATCCATTTTTTTTACTACCAGTTCTGTGGGCGTGGCGTGGTGGGCATGATGTGGCTTAGTGGGCATGGCAGGGGAAGGATACTGCAAAATTCCTATTCCCTCCCCACTCCTGGGGGAAGGATATTGCAAAATCTCAATTACCACCCCACTCTGGGGCCAGCCAGAGGTGGTATTTGCCGGTTCCCCAAACTACTCAAAATTTCCACTACTGGTTCTCTGAACTGCTCAAAATTTCTGCTACTGATTCTCCAGAACCTGTCAGAACCTGCTGGATTTTACCCCTGATGTATACATATCAAAAATGTGTATGAAAACAGGCTGTGCCGGGCGTGCCCCATGACTCTGATGTTGCAAGTCTTGATTGGTTTAAAGATCTGATTCCCAAAAATATCACACTAAACAAGGATTTTTAATAATGGTTTGAATGTGGTGAAACCAAAATTGTTTCCCTGCACCTTTTATAATTGCAACCTTTTCCTTCTCACAGGGACCAAAAATGTACTAATTGTTGTCCAAAAATTGAGATAACAGAACAATGAGAAATCTCCTTTTCTAGAAGTTCTAGCAAATTCTCCTATTATCCAGCAAGGGAAAATTATGTCAGGGAGAAATTGCATTGGCCATGCTGATGATATTTACAAGTTGGGACTAATGATTATGATATGGGGAAAAAGGATGGATTAAGAATGGTTTGGTGGTGCTCAAAATGAAATTCAGAATGTTCCACGTATATTATAATCAAAAGATCTGGATTACATGATTCATGTGTATCAATACAAAAAAACAGTATTATTTAGGATTGTTTAGGATAATAAATTGCTTTAAATTCTTAATTATATTTCCCTGCATAAGTCTGAATCATAAGATTTTTGAGTTTTTAATTTATTTGCTGAATATTAAATACAATCAAAGTTATAAAATCATTTTTCTATTCTCTATGGAGATTCTCAGGCATCCAGGTCATAGTTGTTCTAAAGGTGCTTTTTCAAGAGGCAACTGGACTTCCTGGTTTTTCTTTGAAGATGTTTCACTTCTCATCCAAGAAGCTTCATTAGCTCTGACTGGGGATGGCGGTAATGGAAGAATTTATACACCTAGCAGGCAACTGGTCATTTGCATTCTTTTACAGAGTCATTGAGGCCACCTGGAGGTTTATCTGTGTCATCAGGGTCACCTGAGTACTGCAAATGGGTGTGGAGCCTTCTTGGAACTGTTGAAAGGGCTGTGTTGTAAACTGGAGATAGATGATGTCATATTTCCCCACCCCACCCCTCTGTTGAGAGAGGGCTGTTCAATTTTGACATAGATGGCTTCTTTGACTCCTTTTTCAAACCAGCAGTCCTTTCTGTCCAAAAGGTGGACTTTGCTATCTTCAAAAGAGTGGCCTTTGTCTTTTAAATGCAGATGAACTGCTGAATCTAGTCCTGATGGGTTTGTTCTCCTATGTTGTGCCATGACTCTCTGCACTGTACTGCATATATCACGTTGCTCTGGGTGTTATATCCTTGGGGTGAACAAGCTTCTACCTTAAGTGTATTCTTGGGTTTGAAGTGTGCATGTATGTTGTGTTGGCTGAAGATCCTCCTGAGCTTTTCTGATATTCCTGCAATGTACGGAATGACAATGTTGCTTTATTGTTTATTGTTTTCTTCTTTGTCTGTTATGGAGCAGCTCCTGCTGGGTCATTTTTGGGATTTGATGAAGGCCAACTTGGAATAGCCACACATTCCAAGGGCTTCCTTGATGTGTTTTAGTTATTTTTCTTTCCCATCTTTGCTAGTTAGGCAGGTCTTCAGCTCAGTAGTGTAGGGTTCTTATAACTCCCATTTTATGCTCCAGTGGGTGGTGAGAATCAAAATGTGAATATTGATCTCTGTGTAGGGGTTTTCTGTAAACTTCAATGTTAAGGTTTCTGTCTTCCTTAATGTGTACTGCTTTCTATTCCTTCAAAATGGAGTCCTTGAATTCTTCTCTATGATTTTGGATTGATTGATTAAATGATTGATTTATGTCTGCCCAGCTCATATGATGACAATATGCATCTCACAACAATCCATTTTTTTAAAAAAAACAGTTAAAAACAAAGGCTGTTCCAAAGGACTAGGCTAGCCAGTGAGAAGTGGCAACATTTAATGAAGGAACCTGGAATGCACCCACCTTATCTAATCTAGAGCAGAGGTCTCCAACCTTGGTCCCTTTAAGACTTGTGGACTTCAACTCCCAGAGTTCCTCAGCCAGCTTTGCAGATGCACTCAGGGAGACCAATCAGAAAATAACCTGGTACAGTGATATATAGGACTTTGAAGATGACTACCAGCATCTTGAATTTCACCCAGAAAGCAACTGAAAACCAGTGCAGCTCATGCAGTGGTGGGTAAACTGTGGGGAAGCCAAAACTGTGTCAGCCAAGGCATTCTCAATTAGTTTTAACCTCATATTGCATTAATCCAAACAGGAGGTAACTAAGCATGGGAGACTGTGACAAAAAGCATGATCTGTATCTAAGGACAGAGGATATATTCTGCCTTTGAGATGGAATATTTTCTTCTGGTGAACATTTTTTCCTTTGGAAAGAAAACAAACACAGAAACTGGAAGAATGAGCAAATCCTAAAGTCTGATCAAAAGCATAATCAGAGTCAATGAGAGAGATTTTTATTCTTACCAGTTATTCATTTTTTATTTATATCAATTTCAAGCTGATTCCCTTCCAATAATATACTCATATGATGTAATGTTTCTAACATGGTTATATGTTGGAGTATAAACAACATGAGTCATATGAGGCAGGACTCGTCTTTAGTGAGTTTGGAGTCCTTGAAGAGGGAATGATAATTAATAATGCTTTTACAAATGTCCCTTTTTCCTTACTTTGTTCTATTGTGAACTTAGTTGCCATTTTGTCTCATCCACTCTGTTGAAGATAAACCAAAATAAAAAGAAAATGAAAGATTTACACATTTCTTTCCAAAATCTTAGTCAGTATGTGTTCACTAAGATTTGGGAAAATGTCTTCAGTGAAAGAGAAATTTTGTTTCTTTAGAGAAATACCATAGACAGACCATTCACAGCATATGAATGTACTCAATTGTTTGCTATTCCTTTTTCTTTTTGTAATAAAGTATATGTACAACAGTTTTAAATATTTACAATGCCAGACTGAGGTATAGTGAGATGAGGAAGTGATGGCTAGTAGCAAATGGTGAAAAATAATCTTTCTATTATCTTTTAAGAGACAAGAACAAAATGCCTTATTTCAACTCCAATTTAAATATTCCCTCAACAGTCTGGATAAAATTCTTCTTTCATCCAGATTTCTAAAGAGAATCTCTAGTGTAAAAAGCTATCAGAACAGGAAACATACATAGGCTAAATGGTTTTGCACTCAAATCTTTCTCAAAAGGGAGTAGAAGGACAGTAAAGAAGATTTGCTCCAAATCTGCAAGAAATATTTAGATGGTTTGATCCAACTGACCTTGGATCAGTTGAATTGATAAGAAGGCTAACTAGCTAAAAAAAATAAAATAGACAGAAATGGGATGGAAATCAGGGATCTTTTTCTTTCAAACACATGTAATAAAATAAGGGTTTTCAAAATCATTTGTAATGGAAAGGGGGAATTTGAAAATCCTGCCAAAATGATGAGCAGAGGAGATGGAGCAGATTCAAGGTTTAACAGCATTAACAGAAAGAGAGAATTGAGATCATGTGAAGTATTAGTACCACTTTTTAAATCCTTAGTAAGACCACACTTAGAATACTGCATCCAGTTTTGGTGGTCACCATATTATAAAAAAGATGTAGAGACTCTGGAAAGAGTGCAGAAAAGAGCAACAAAGATGATTAGAGGGCTGGAAACTGAAACATAGGAAGACTGGTTGCAGGAAGTGGGCATGTCTAATCTAGTGAGAAGGACTAGGGGGTGACATGATAGGAGTATTTGAGGGTCTGCCACAAAGAAGAGGGAGTTGACCTAATTTCCAAAGCACCAGAAGGCAAGACAAGAAACAATGGCTGGAACTAATCAAGAAGAGAAACAACCTAGAACTAAGGAGAATTTTTTTAGCAGTGAGAACAATTAACCAGTGGAATGGTTTGGCTTCAGAAGTTGTGTGTGCTCCATCACTGGAGGCTTTTAAGAAAAGATTGGACAGCCACTTGTCTGAAATGGTATAGTGTCTCCTGTTTGAGCAGGAGGTTGGACTAGAAGATCTCCAAGGTCCCTTCCAATTCTGTTATTCTGACGTGAGAGATCACAAATAGTATGTGAGAAAAGACTGCTGAACTGTCCTTGTATCTGTAGTTTAGTTCAATGTTTCTCAACAATTTGAAGATATATGGACTTCAACTCTTAGAATTCTGGGAATTGAAGCCCACACTTCTTCCAGTTGGTGAGCGTGAACAACACTGGTTTATTTCATCAAAATTTCATTTTTTATCTGGGCAGCTAATTTTCAACACTATTTTAGTGAGCTTCCTGAAAAAAAGAGCCCAAAAGAAAGTGCTTCAAGCATGCATGTGATAGACAGGGTTAGGTCTTTTCAGCTTCCTAAGCATGATTTATTAAAATGGCTATATTTTATTCACAACATAATATTTGATTGTGATAGACGAGACAGCATTTAAAAGCCTAGAGCTGATGCCATGCATTCGCCTGAGCTTTGTTCTCTTCATATGTAGAATAATCAGGTCTGTGGCTTCTTGATTTAATAGTGCTAAAATACTCAGAAGAAAGATATATTTGCTATAAATTGCTATTGTCAGCCTTGTGTTATATATTTTCCTAAATATATATAATAATTGGGGGAAAATATTCCAGAAGGGCGTTTTACATCCTTGAGGTAAACAATTCCTATTTCCTGAATTTTTGCAAAATAATCAGCTCCTTTTAACATTCTTAACAAATTATTTTCTCTGATAACACCGGAAATTGAACTATTCTAGCTGTTCCTTGAAGAAAGAGAATCATAAAGTGTTGGGGGCAGGGTGAGCAACTTGAAATACTTGCAAACATCCGAGATGTTCTGATTAATGGGGATATTATGTTGCTCTGTTTTAGAATTCCCCAGATTAATCTGCTTCACTTTAATTACACTGATTAGATTAAGCAGGTCTATGCTTGTCTGCTGCCTCCCACATGCATACAAACACCAAAGAATAAACAAAATTCAAAAGATATTCTAAAAAAATTACAATTATGCATGTTGCTCATATGGATTGTGTTCATAAAATACATAGATGAAGAACTGCAAATAGGCTCAAGAGAGATTTACAATCCTAAACACATTTTCTTAGAAAGAAATAGATGGATAGATCTGCAAACATTGATAAATGGGACTTAATTTAGAAAGTAGCCATGGGTGGGAGAAGAAACACGTCTGTTTTCTGTTAAATCAAATGTTGAAACAGCTACAAGGATAATAAAACTCAAATTAACAAAACAGCAAAGATTGAAATAGTGGAGTCCACAAGATTTCCTCTTGACCACTTGATTCTTTGCAGATATGTCCTGACTAGACAATAGACAAAAGATTCTTCTGAATAATATTTTCTTACGTAGTTAAGCTAATTATTCTATTTGTATGAATAAATGAATGAAATGTGACTCTAAACAGTAAGCAAAACAAGGAGAAGTCCATAGGAAAGGAAGGAAGGAAGGAAGGAAGGAAGGAAGGAAGGAAGGAAGGAAGGAAGGAAGGAAGGAAGGAAGGAAGGAAGGAAGGAAGGAAGGAAGGAAGAAAGAACACCTATTAGGAAAAGCAAATTAAGATTTACTGTATACTGTATGTTTACTGTATGTTTTTTGTGTTGTACTTATTGTGTCAAAGAATTTTTTTTACTATTATTACTATACTTTGGATACATTTTGTGCAGATCCAATTCTCTATAGAAGACTTGAAGGTATAAAAAAGAAGGACCAGCAGAAAGGTGGATGATCTCAACAACTGTAACAGTTGAACCTGAAGGACCATGTTAGGGATAAATCATTATAAAAAAGAAACTACCTAAAGGTAAAGGTTCCCCTCGCACATATGTACTAGTCGTTCCCGACTCTAGGGGGCAGTGCTCATCTCCATTTCGAAGCTGAAAAGCCAGTGCTGTCTGAAGATGTCTCCATGGTCATGTGACCGGCATGACTAAATGCCAAAGGTGTATGGAACACTGTTATCTTCCACCAAAGGTGGTCCCTATTTTTTCTTCTTGCATTTTTATGTGCTTTCGAACTGCTAGGTTTGCAGAAGCTGGGACAAGTCCCTATGAGGTCCCTAAAAGTCAATTCTGACATGATAGCACATGATCAATCAACCAATCAATCAATTTTAAAAAAATCTTTTTTTCCATTGAAACTAGGAGACAAGAGATTCTGAGTTTTTTAAAACTTATTTTGTGGTGATATTACAAATCAGAAGCAGCTGTTTCATATCACTGCCTGCAAACATTTCAGGCCAGAATGTCTGTGGAGGTTCTCAGTCAATCCAGGTCATGGTTGTCCCAAAGGTGATTATTCAAGAAGCAACTGGACTTTCTGATTTTTCCTTTGAAGACATTTTGCTTCTCATCCAACAAGCTTCTTCAGCTCAATTCTCAATTCTTCAGGCCAGAAGAATTAAAGAAGAAAAGAAAAACCATTTGGTTAGTGTGTGAAAAGACCTTTAGAAACAACCAATGGTTGAGTATTTCTATAACCTTTGATGACAAAAACCTTGGTCTAGTTGAGAAGAAGGAATTTTTGAGGTCCTCAAACAACAGTTGGGACAACTGGGAGTACATGAGGGGACATGGCTGAAAGTGGGATGCAGGGAACAGACTTTTAAAAACCTTGTTCAACTTGTGCAAATGAAGTGGCAGCATTGTTCAAACTTACTTTGCACTTTTCTCCTGATTTTACATGTGCAAGCCTGCAGTGGATAGTTGCTGTATCAACAAAGTTTGAGAATCCCCATAATGCAGATATTAAAATTTAATTAAGGACTGAATGAACATGCATGAAATAATTAGTTTTATTCAGGTGGAATTGCGCATAAAATATTTATTATTTTAGAGAATTGTTGTACGTCACAGTTGGGGAACCACTGTGGTAACTTTCTTTTCACCAGGTCCAGGATGATAATGAAGTCCAGAATTCCTTCTCAAACTGGAAAGCAATCAAAGAAGTTATTCAAATGTGACTGGCATGGAAGCTATTAAACCAATGTTTCTTGTCTCCTTTCTTTTATTCAAGAGGATATTTTCATAGGGTTGCTTAACTCAAGAATTAAAAAGAAAAACCTTTCACCAATGAAAAAAGTTACTAAGTAGGGTAGTTGCCTTTGTATATGGAAATAAGTAATTTCCTCCTCACAGAATTGATGTGGTTTCAGCCAAGCAAAAGCAACATCCAGACTAGTGATTTGTAGGATAGCCATCCAACAGGGGTGGGTTGCTGGGGATTCGCAGGGGTTCGATCTAAGATTCTGTGCAGTTCAGAGAACCCCCAAATCCCACTCCTGGCTGGCCTCACCCTGCCAACCCCACCCCTCCCAGGAGTCCCTAACGCAACCCATTTTGGATGCAGGTAAGTGCAGGCCACACGCAGAGGCTCAGGGAGGGCAAAAAATGGGTCTACCAGAAGTTTGGGAAGAGGGCCTCCGGAGCATGGGGAGGCTGTTTTCACCCTCCCAGAGGCTCAAGGAAAGGCCCACCATGGCCACGCCCACCCAGCAATCAGGCAGAGAACCCCTTGCTAAAAGTTTTGAAGCCCACCCTTGCATCCAGCCATTGTGCTAGACAGATTTTACATCATTTCAGTGATGGCCAGGTGATGCTAGGAAGACAGTTGATGTTGCTAGTGCAGCAATTAACATGTCCTCGTGATGATGTTAAACAATGGGTCCAGATTTTTGGTTCCCATGGGCTTTCAAAGCTTGCAAGAGTTTGCACTTTGTATGGCTTAAAAGCAGAAAACAAAAACAACTGCAGATTTATTGATCCCAAGCTGCAAACCCCTCAGGAATATGGATAGATCAGAAAATATAAATTAAGTAAAACCTGAATAATTTATTACAGTACCAAGTTCTAATCTCTCCAGAGGAATGCACCTCTGCTTTGTCTCCCACCATGCAGAACTTATTGGACCATGAATAGCTATACCCATAAAAAAGTAAAGGAGAATTTTTATTGATTATTATACAAATACACATGAACATTTTTTGAAGGATATTTATTTAAGTCAGCTTTCGTGAAATATTACAGACTAAAAAAGAGCAAAGAATATTTTTGTGGAAATAATGAATTTCAAGTTCTCCATCTAGAGACCTGATCTTTAGAACGAATGGATTTAAACTATTTTTTCTATTCATATCAAGTAGAAATTTGAGCTATTCGTTCAAATATAGTAGATGCCTGAATTGTGCTTTATTTATATTTAATATCCCCAAACCTGAATGTCATTACTGAAAAGGCATAGAACTCTTCTACTGTAGCTGCTGTCCATTTTTAATGTATGTTTCCTTTGATTCACCATTAACTGACAGCTGACCCAATACAGTAGATGAAACTGGAGTGGTATTTAATATAATGAATTCCCAACCATCAAGAGCTTGTGGTTTTTTAATCTGGACATTTTATTATCAGAAAGCGCCTTTCTAATGATGATCTTACTAAATCTAACTAGTTTAATTTGGAGGCACCATTGTGTCTAATCTTCTTGTGTAAACAGATATTAAGTGATTAATAACTCTATACATTTTAAATTATAACAGGTGATATTACTAAAAGGCTATGGGTAAGGATGCCAAATAGATATGGCTAAATTCTGAGGCTCTCATAAACAAACAGAGACTTTAAATTTTCTGGAGCTTTGAGTACAATTCAACTGCAGAAATCCTGCATTCAAACCATAAGCACTTAGTATAAGGGACAATGTCTAAAAATGATAAAGTAATATTGCATCACAAACCCTGGTCTTCTAGACTTGTTATAAACAACCATATCATTTTTAAAAATCCATATAAATTACACAAGAGAGCAAAGGAAGTGATGAATGGCTAAACGTTCTTAAAATCTGCAACTTTCCCATATATAGGCCTCCTTTATTTGTTATTTGTTTGATATTTGTACCTCACCTTTATTATTTTTTACAAATAACTCAAGGCAGTGAGCATATCAAAAACACTTTCCTCCTTCTATTTTCCCCACAACAAGAATCCTGTGAGGTAGGTTGGGCTGAAAAAGAGCGACTGGACCAAAGTCGCCCAGCTGGTTTTCACCGCTAAAGTGGGACTTGAACTCAGAATCTCCTGTTTTCTTGCCTGGTGCCTTAACCACTAAACCAAACTGACACTCCAATATGTGTTATATGCAATGCTCCCAAGTATATTTATTTCTATATACAACATCTGCAAATAAGTATATGCATGTCTGTATTACAGTTTTGAAAGGAGAAGGGTTTTATGACAGATGCTTGTGAATTCTATTTCGGCAGATTATCCATTTCATATGGGGGAAAAAATCTGTGATGGATTTCTGTAATATCTCAACTAAAATTATTACTTTCCAATTAGAGGCAGTAGCATTCAGGGCCTCATCATTCGTGGAGTTTGCGTATAGAAGAAAAATGTTGAGTCATACATAATTCTTTCCTGCTGACAGTTCTGTACTCTGCTAGTTGTGCTTCAACTCAGCAAGTATATTTCAAGACTTTGTCTAGTCAATACACAGATGTTGCTTGTAATATAAATATACAATGTATTTCTCATTCTTATTCCTTCCCAACTTAAATTTCACCTATTGCTATTTGCCAGTTGTGTGGTTTGCCAGGTCTTAATTGTATAAGCAATGTCATGTCTCTGCCCCTGAATTATGTATCTGTTAGTTATTTTATAGCGACTGTGGCAATTATTGAATAATTGTTCTAATTCTATATTTCATTTGTATGTTTCATTGTGTTCTCTTTATAGTGAATGGTCTCTTTGCATGGGATTTTTATTTTTCCCAGTGCTGTAGCTTCTGTCACACTGTGACTTATTTATATGGTTTTTTTTCCACAGTGGATTTATTACAGTATTACAAAATCTGTTGATAAACAAGTGACTCTTCTTATATCAGAAGTTTTTAAAGCAACCAGGCTGGATGTAGTCTACCTGTCTCATATATCAGGGGTCCTTAATCCCTAGGCCATGGCCTACTACTGGGCCGTGAGCTATTCAGAACTGAGCTAACCAAAGAGGTGGGCAAATGCGCACACGCATCCCCACTTGCATGAGCAGTGGGCAAGTATGTGCACACGTGCTCCATTTGCATGTTTGCATTGGCAAACACACATACCTGCTGCTTGTTCAAATAGAGTTGCACGTGTGCCCACACTTGCACACCACTCATGCAGAACCATCCCCCCTCCACACACACACACCCCTTGCTGGTCCACAAAGCCGGAAAGATTGGGGAGCTACATAGGGCCTCTGTGGTTCAGACTGCTAATGCAGTCTGTTATTAACAGCAGCTGCCCGCAATTACTGCAGGTTCTAGTCCCACCAGGCCCAAGGTTGACTCAGCCTTCCATCCTTTATAAGGTAGGTAAAATGAGGACCCAGATTGTTGGGGGCAATAAGTTGACTTTGTATAAATATACAAATAGGATGAAGACTATTGCTAACATAGTGTAAGCCGCCCTGAGTCTTCGGAGAAGGGCGGGATATAAATGCAAATTAAAAAATATATACATACATATTCATACATAGGATAGACCAATGGTACTCTGAAGGGGGAGCATAGTCTTCCCCCTTCCCTGGTGAAGGAACAATCCAGACGTTCATTAGATGATAGATATACAGATAACCGAATCAGCAAGAGATGGTCGGCAATAACTATCAGAATCACTTGATAATTATGTAATCAGTCATGGGGAAGAATAAGTTCAAAGTACTAGTGAAGACTGATACAAAAATTGTGCTTGGAAAAGTAAGTTGCAAGCCTTTTACAAAATTCTGAAAATCTTCTTTCATACCTCATTTTGGGTTAAGTGCTGGCAATGCTCTAATCTTTCAAGAAAAACTTCTGTTGGTGACACAGAGAAAATGCAATAGTAATGATTGATTTTGGTGGGTGTACACCATCAAGAAAGTGTGAACTCTTAGCAATTACATACGTAGACTTTCTTCAGGTTGACCTGTTCCTAAACTGGTTCATCAGTTCTTTCATTGATGCACCCGTCACCTCTGTAACCAAATCTACCTATCTTCCTGCTGCTTGTCCTTCTCTTTCTTTCCACTTTTCCCAGCTTTAGAGCTTTCTCCAGAGCCTTTACATAATATATCTGAAATAAGATCATTTGAGCTTGGTCATTTCTGTCTTCAGTGAGAGATCTGGGTTGATTTGATCAATGATAGACTTGCCTATTTTCTTGGCTGAGAATGTTATTCTCCAAAGGGGTCCTTGATGCTCACTGAATTTGCTAGTTTTCATTCAAACATTTCATTACCCTTAACTAGGTAACATCATCAGTGCTAGTACTGATGATGTTTTCAGAGTTTCTGTGGTCCGCCAGCAGTCTGCAGAGCTGGCACCAGAGTCAGATAATGAGGAGGCTGGGGAGGACAATGGATCAGTCCTGGAGTCAGGGAAGCCCCGGACGAGGGCTCTGCGTTGGAGGCAGAGATGGGGCCAGGGCCATCTGGGAGGGATACAGGGACTCCGGAGCCTCCAGAGGCAGACAGCAGAGAGGCAGAGGAACAGGAGGAGCCTGTTCCTAGTGCACACATGCAAAGAACTGCTAAAAGGCAAGAGCAGCTAAAGCAAAACGGATGACTCGAGAGTAAGGCCAGGAGATGATTGGCCCCTCCCATAAGGCTTAAAAGAACAGCAACAGCTCTTGGGTTCTTTGTAGGAAAGCAACGTTGCTACAATTGTTTCTTGTTTCTGAACTTCATGGGGTTCTTGCCAAGAAAAGCCTTTGGCAGGGTGCCAAAGAAGACAAAGGTTTGTGATAAGGCCAAAGGACTTTTTCTGAAGGATTTTGTTTTGAAATTAATTTGGACTAGCTGAGAATGAAGTAATTCTCAGCTGTTCTAATAAAATATGTTTGTTTAGGACTGATTGCATCTGGTAATAACTACTTGGGCCTAGTCACAACAGTTTCTTGGAAAAATCAAATCCAGAAGCACACACAGATAAACTGCTACAGCAGGATTCATTAACTTCTTTATATTCAAAATAATACATGAAGTAAATTTACAATACCAACAGCAGATTCACAGTTTCATTTCAGCTCAGACCGGCAGACAAGTTCACACACACTGATTTCAGTTTCCCTTTACAGACTCAGAAGTTGCAGACTAAGACACGCCCTGGCTCCAGTCTGTCTCAGCTCCCAATTGGCTGATTTAGTTGCTATGCCTATTTGTTGGCTGACCTTGTTACCATGTCTTCCCAGTCATGAATATTCCGACAGGTGTTACCTAGTTTGGGTAATGAAATGTCTGCAAGAAAACAAACAAGCTCAGAGAGTACCAAGGACCCTTCATTTCAACCCTGAGCTACAAATATTCTCCTTTGTTGGTATTCTCCAGAGTTTTCCCCATTGGTAAAATGGAAAAGTGTGAATACTCGTTCTAGTAATAGAAAGCTAGTACTTCTTTGCTTCAGAGAGAAGAACCTCAATAACAGCTTTGGCCTGTGTTCTGTCAAAGACTCTCTGCTAATATTTTCTTCTATTAATTATGGGGACAAGAGTTCTATTTTGAGATGCTCTGGAAACACTAAAAGATATAAGAACAAGGTAAGAAGCCTTTTTGTTAGTAAAGAATTCTTAGTAAAGAATTCTACAATTCAAAGGAGAGAATCCTTTTCTGAACCAGGTTGATCAAACCCCCCGCATATCATGATTTTTGTCTGTGTTAATGATAACATGAATAGAGGTATCCCTGCCCAAAGTGTTATGATAGATTTCCAAGACACTTATTAATGTCACAATCATAAATATAGGGTCACAGTAATTGTTGGATGCTTAGGTCCAAAGCAATATTCTTTACAAATTAGTCTGAATATGTAGGTGGGGGAAAAAAAACTTAAATAATCTGGTTATTGCCATTGCTTTCCTTCCATAGTATTCTGCCAAGATTGATAGTGTTAATTTTTCTCTTCTGTATTTATATTAAAGATTGTCACTTGTAATATTTATCATAAAACCTAACTGTCATATGAACAGAGAAGCCTTTTGCCAGACATTTCGTTCTAAAGTATAATTATCCATGTATCCTGCTGTTAATGGCAGAAGATTCTAATTATTTCAAAATGAAATCATGATTCATAAGCTTTGAGCATATAATACATATACATTTACCATAGTTGGGCATTATTACAAAATTCATCATTTCCATTAGAACCCTCTGTTGCTGCACACAGATGCATTCCTTTTTTAACCGCTGCAATTGTTCATTCCATGCAATAGATCTCATATAAAATATTTTGAGGATATGGTTGGTGGATGTCTCCTTCCAACGGGCTAATTGCTGGTGTTCCCAATAACAACAAAAAGCCATGAATACATACATACATCGATATACATTGACACAGAGCCAAGCTGACTGGATATCGCTAGGTAGTTTAGCCAATGCTATTATCCTGAAGGGGAAAAATAGGGGAGTCAGAAATTAAGAAGTCTGAATGAGCAAATCTGGAATTATGACCTCTTGAAACATGCTAAAGGAACTAGAATCAGAAGCTGGTCAGGACTGATGTCATCCATTCTAAAACTTCAATATTTATTTATTTTTCTGGAGATGTTACTCGCTATGAACTACAACATGACAAACGGAAAGGCATACTTAAACAAACTCATCCTGGAGGTGCTTCAGGTCTTCCAGAACAGCTGAAAAAATGACAGCAGAAATGTGCAACCTTGGAGCCCATGCAACCTTTCAGGTCCCACCTTCAGAGACCTCCAAGCAGTGGTGGTATTTAGCCGGTTTTATCCGGGTTCGGGCGAACCAGTACCAGTGGCGGCAGAAGACTCCACCCACCCTCCCGGACATTATCAGGTCCTGTTTTTGACACACTGTGCATGCGCACTCACATTTGCGAACTGGTAGTGAAGGTAAGTGAAAACCACCCCTGCCTCCAAGTATTGCCAGGGGCAGCATTCTGGAGGTGAGAGAAGAGCTAGTGACACCAAAAAAATCAACTTAACCATATTCAGGAATGATTGTTATGCGTATTAATATCTTCAGGCATTGTGATTAAATATGATTCAATGAAAGTAAATCAGGCTTCTTGTTTGGCCATTCAAAAAACAGACCAGGAGAGCCTGCAACCTAGAAAAAGTTTCCTATCCCTGCTTTAAATGATTCCTTTCATAATTCAGCTTGTCGGATTAATGACCTTTGCAATACAGTGAAAGAGAAAAGAGATGGTAGAGATCAGTTAGATGTTTGACGAGTCACTTCTTTTGCATAAAAACTAAGAAGAAAGTGTAGAAAGTCTGACTTTCAAACGTTCTAAGAATATCTGGGATCAATAGCACCTATAGTCAAGCTTTCAAGGTAAGATTAATCTTTGCTTTAGAAAATCTTTTTTTCCAAAGGTGTGTGTTTCTTTTATAATTCATTTATCTAGGTCAAAGTGTTTAAGCTTGAGCTAGTTCCTAAGCTTGTGGGACCTATATTTAGACACCTTAGTAAAAACAGGCTCCCCTCCCCCCCCTTCCTGAGCTCAATATCTGTCTTACTAAAATCAATGGCAAATAGGATTGCTAAAACTAGGACATGTAAAAGCCTGCAAGAGAGGTGGAGGAAATAAATCCCGCCACTGAATTGTTTTATTATATTCACAGAGAAGAGCAAATTTGCAGCCAGGTTTGCGTTAAACAAAACTACATATCTAATGTTTCCCAGCAGTCATCTCAAAGTTCTTCTTCTTCTTCTTCTTTTGAAAAGTTGAAAAAGAACAAAAATGAGGCAGGATGGGCACTTTCAGGCCCTCTGACCACTGGTGATTCTTCTCTTCTGCTTGTAGTGCGTGGGGCAAATTAATTCTTAAAACACCTGATTTAAGATGGCATCCAAAAGTGCCATTACAGGAAACAGCTACAAAGTTCAAGGACTGTATTCTCTCCCTTTTTTCAGCATTAAAGACGCAGGTGAGATGAGCAGAATCCATGGAGATATAAATGGAAAGTCAAGTAATAGGACCTTGTCCTTTCCTCCCGTAGCTCACTGCATGCTTGCTCACCAATATACTCCATATTGCTCCTTACACTCACGGCAACATTTATATGATATTCCCCAGAGAAATGTAGCCAAACCTATGTATCTTTTGAATGCACCATTTCTGAAGATGTTCTCCTATATAGACTTAGACTTAGAATAAATTTATTGTCACTGTAAATGTACAGTAACGGCAAAGATTAAAATGAAATTTTAAGGGTCACCACCTCCAATATGCACTACATAATAAATAAATATTATGCGTATACAAATAAATATTATGCATATATAAATAAATAAATATGCCAAATAAATATGCCAAGACCTAAATAAATATTATGTATATACCCGTGTACCCACATATATTGTGTTTCCCCGAAAATAAGGCTGGGTCTTACATTAATTTTTGTTTCAAAAGACGCATTAAGGCTTTTTTCCTGGTTAGGTCTTATTTTCTGAGAAATATGGAACTAAATGCATCCGTCTGGTTGACAATCTTAACTGGGGCTTATTTTGTGGGTAGGGTTTATATTACGAGCATCCTGAAAATTCGTGCTGGGCTTATTTTCTGGTTGAGTCTTATTTTGGGGAAAACATGGTATAATATGACAAAAATTCTATATGTGAATTTATATACGTACACTCAGCAGTTGATACTATATCATAGATTTTGGGACACTGCTATATTTATCCTTGTTTTTATAAGAACCTTACAGGGACATGAATACATGGGTGGGAATGAGGAGTCAAGACAAGAGCAGAAGACAGATGGTATGATTCAGGTTTCATTATGGCAGTAAAGATCCTTCAGGCCCAAAGAAATTATGGAAATTGACCCTCATTCTTTCAAACCCAAGCTCTGCCGAAAACTTAACTAGTTTAAAACATGATAATACCAGAGGGTCCCCAGATCAACATCATCTGAAAAGTTTGGCATTTTAAGTTTTATTCCTAATGAGCATGGACATTTCAGTTTTGGAAATGAGGCCTTAAAATGAATTTCATTAAACAATTGAATAAGTAAGTAGCAACATTACTATAGCCACAGGCACATAGGATTCATATCTAGCTCCAATCTCCAATTCTGAGAAATACAGTGGCACAACCGTCAACTGTATTGTTAAAAAATGAGGGGCCAGAAGAGAGCTTTAACATGAATATGGAGATGGCGTATTAACATTCACGAGAGGCTGTCAACATAGCTGATGCAAACTCTCTTTGGCAGAAATACATGATGATACTGCAAGCTGGCAAAGAGAGAACCAGCTTGGGAAAGCTCTTTATGGTGCTATTTCATCCTTCCAAATGTTAAACAAGCTGTCTTTTACCAATTCAAAGCAACTTGAAAATGCAGCCACTTTAGACAGGCCTTGCCAAAGCTTTTGCAAAACACGAGGGACAACTCTTCATTCTACGGTTCCTCAACTCGACTCTGACAGAGATTTTAAATGGCAAGATAATCTCTAGCAAAGTTATGCTTCTTTGTTTGGAGATGCCTGTTAAACAAGTGACGCATTGTACATGCTCATTTTTAGTTTAACTCTCAACAAGAAAACTGGCAGATTTTTTGCATAACTTTCTGAGCAGAGACATACACAGAGGCTAGGATATAAGAAGTAGTCCAGTTAGCTAATGATGGATGCGTTCACTTTGGTTCATTTGGGAAACGTAGTCCGGATTCAAAGGGATCCTGGTGAAAACTCTATAACATTTATTTCTGGCAGATGACCTGAATGAGTTTTACTGCAGGTTTGAAAGGAAACTACAGCCACCTATCTCCACAACCCCCATCTCAGACACACCAACAACAGCCAAGCCTCCTATAACTGACCCCATTTCATTGGGTTCACAACCCCTAGTGATCACAGAAAAGGAAGTGCAGGACCTATTTCACAGACAAAAGCCAGGAAAAGCTCCAGGCCCAGAAGATAACTCCTTCTTGCTTAAAAGTCTGTGCTGACCAATTGGCCCCCATCTTCACCCATATTTTCAATAAATCACTAGAGATGTGTTATGTTCCTTCTTGCTTCAAACGCTCTTGCATCATCCCAGTGCCGAAGAAGCCCAACATCAAGGAACTGAATGACTACAGACCAGTTGCTTTAACATCTGTAATCATGAAAACCTTTGAAAGGCTAGTGCTTTCCTACCTGAAAACCATCACGGATCCGCTGTTAGACCCCTTGCAATTTGCATACCGAGCAAATAGATCAACAGATGATGCTGTTAATATGGCTCTGCACTATATCCTACAACATCTTGAGTCTCCAAAGACCTATGCAAGGGTCCTTTTTGTAGACTTTAGTTCAGCATTCAAACCATCATTCCAGACATTCTTCTAACTAAGCTAAACCAGCTACAGGTACCGGAACAGACTTGTAAGTGGATCACAAGCTTCCTAACAAACAGGAAGCAGCAGGTGAAGCTAAGCAAGATCACATCAAATACCTGTACAATTAGCACAGGGCCCCCAAGGCTGTGTGCTCTCCCACTTCTCTCTCTGTATACCAATGACTGCATCTCCAATGATCCATCTGTTAAGCTACTGAAGTTCGCAGATGACACAACAGTGATTGGTCTCATTCGAGACAATGACGAATCCGCATATAGACAAGAGGTCGAACGACTAGCCTTGTGGTGCAACCAAAACAATCTGGAACTGAACACACTCAAAACCGTAGAAATGGTGGTAGACTTTAGGAGAAATCCTTCCATACTTCCACCTCTCACAATACTTCACAACACAGTATCAACAGTAGAAACCTTCAAATTTTCTGTATCTCAAGATATCTCAAATATCTCTTGAGATATTTGAGATATCTCAAATATCTCAAGATCTCAAATGGACAGCTAACATCAAAAACATCATTAAAAAAGGACAACAAAGAATGTTCTTTCTGCGCCAACTCAGTAAGCTCAAACTGCCCAAGGAGCTGCTGATCCAATTCTACAGAGGAATTATTGAGTCTGTCATTTGCACCTCTATAACTGTCTGGTTCGGTTCTGCAACCCAACAAGAAAAACACAGACTTCAGAGGATAATTAGAACTGCAGAAAAAATAATTGCCTGCCTTCCATTGAGGACCTGTATACTGCACGAATCAAGAAGAGGGCCGTGAAAATATTTGCAGATCCCTCGCATCCTGGACATAAACTGTTTCAACTCCTACCCTCAAAACGACGCTATAGAACACTGCACACCAGAACAACTAGACACAAGAACAGTTTTTTCCCGAAGGCCATCACTCTGCTAAACAAATAATTCCATCAACACTGTCAGACTATTTACTGAATCTGCACTACTATTAATCGTTTCATCGTTCCCATCACCAATCTCTTTCCACTTATGACTGTATGACTATAACTTGTTGCTGGCAATCCTTATGATTTATATTGATATATTGACCATCAATTGTGTTGTAAATGTTGTACCTTGATGAACGTATCTTTTCTTTTATGTACACTGAGAGCATATGCACCAAGACAAATTCCTTGTGTGTCCAATCACACTTGGCCAATAAAATTCTATTCTATTCTATTCTATTCTCTTCTGTAATGTGGATACAAAACCCTACCCTCATTGTAAGTGGTTCGAAAGCATGCAAACAATCTTAAGGAGAGGAAAAATACTTTCTTCAAAATCAAAGTTTCAATAAGGAAAGTTTTCCACATAACCGGATGCTCAGTTCTCCCAAGTAAGTATTTGTCATATGGTTGCATTTGCTGATAAATTATAATCACCTCACATACTTACTACAGTAAGTTTCTAATAATTTGTCTTTTATATTTGCTTTCAATAATTTTGTGACCTTGTAAGCTCAAGAAAATAATCTTCTTCTTTTTTATGTCATTCTATCTTGCTTATCAAAACCTATTTTCAACAATCCTGCTGATTGACAGACAGTATAACTGGGTGACATTTTACAGCATACTTCAATGAAGTAATGAGTTTAAACTCTATGATTGCTAGATTAAAAGAACAAAAGGTGGAAAACCTGGATCATAGAGTGGATTGGAACACCCCAAGGCTTAAGGAGAGAACTAAGCCATAGAGCAGATATATAGATATAGATATAGATATAGATATAGATGTTTTCTGAGGTTTTCGCGGGTGTTTGCATGTAGGTCCTTGGCTATTCGGGTTCTCTCCCGCGTAAAATTGGTAGTGTCTTGGCGACGTTTCGATGAAGTCTCATTCGTCATCTTCAGGCTTCAGCTTTGTGCTTCTGGGAGCAATGTGTGATTGCAGCTGTTTCTTCCTTTTTAACTGCTAGTGGGGGTTTGAACTGATTGGGTGGGAGCTTGGCTGTGCTCTGATTGGATGGGTTTTTTTAGATAGATAGATAGATAGATAGATAGATAGATAGATAGATAGATAGATAGATAGATAGATAGATTAGATATAGATACAGAAACAGAAACAGAAACAGATACAGATACAGATACAGATACAGACATTTGAATGTCTATCAAGCACACCAGAAATCTTTTTTGTAGTTTGCTGATATTTGAAGCCTCTTCAGTTACTTGGATAATTGACTGATTTCCCCACAAAACCTCTCACCTGCCCCTGTTCTCCCCCCACCCCCCATTTCTCTCAGATTATCTCAAATTGAGTATGATTTCTAATACTACGAGGCATGTCCAATTAGTTTTCTGGTAGTCATACAGAAGTATTACTTGCTTTTTTTTAATTATCCCGTTAAATTGTATCCAAAATATATAACGCAGTTTGGTTGCAACTATATTTGTCTCCTTGAAGTTATAAATTCACAGTAGCCACGGCAGTAGACAGAAATTCAACATTTAAAGCAAATTCTACTCACACACCCCACACAAAGACAAATAAGCTTTCAGTGATGGTTCAATTCCTAGGATATTTTTTTGGTGCCTTTAAAAGTCTCTTCCTTTTAAGAAAGCTTCTCGTCTTCTGACTGCCACAGTGATTCTACTTTCCTCATTCTTGTATTTTACACCTTTCCCAAATTTTTAACAAATATTTAGGGAATTAAAACAAGCATATTTTATTTTTTTAACTATTATTTTATTGGATAGTGTTATCTTGCTTGTATAGATTTCAAGAACTCCCTACACAGACCACAATTTGATAGTGAGCTCAAATTCTAAAATTATCTGACTCTGCAAATAAATGTTAACCTCAGAACACTAAGAATTCAGCAACAAAACCAGCCAAAGTGCTGTTGTTCCTGTTTACCAAGTAATACAGAAAAAGCAACCAATACAGAAAAAGTACCAAATCAAATTAAGAACACTTACTAATTCTCAATTTTCCTTCCAGTATTTAATAACATTAGGAACATAAATCATGTACCCCTTCACTGATATTTTTGATCCTCCAATCCATCATTAAAATACTCTTAATCCAGAGTTTTAATCCTTGGCACTATGTCTTTTAAACTCTATACTGAAGAATTTAGAATCAGTTTGCATTAGTTATTTACTTAGTCATCAAAAACCGGCTAATATTTTTGTAATCACTTTCAGCAAGTCGAGTAGAAAAGTATCACTTCTTAGAGAACCTGAGAGTATCTTTTAAAAAAACAAAACAAAAAATATTATGGTAAAATTACCATTTAAAAATTCTTGGCCTGCACTGCCTAGTTTTGGAGACTGTTTTTTAACTGAAAGTGCTGTAGTAGTTAACTTACTGACCTGAGTTTTATGAGATTCCTTCTGAGTCATGAATAAAATTGGTATTCATTTTCTGCCTTACTTGTTGTATATTCAAATACTGAGCGAGTTGTCCATTGACTTAATAATGCTGCCAGCTCATTTATTGCTATTCAACTCTTCTCTTGCTTGGCAGTCACATTCAGAGTTGATGTTTTAGTACCTAAGAGAACAGAAAGCAGCAAAAAATCTGAATAGTTATGCCATTTTTTTCCACTCTTAAGGACAACCTGGTGTGAATTTGGTAGTTAAGAAAATTCAGCCATTATTTCTCTGATTTCATACCTCACAGGTTTCATTAATTTCTTTTTATTCAATGAGCTCTAATATATTGTCTAACCACAGGTTTGAGCACTGGAAGATGAAGGAATTAGCCATCGTGTTTGCAACCGTGGCAGAGCTTTTTAAAGGACACAAAACTCGTAAGCCTCACTTTCTAATCACTTTCAAAAACTGCCTATTAACTAAAAGTTATAGGCCTTTAGAATGAAAATTTTGAAAAGCTGCCAGGTGAGTTAAGCTTCAACTCAGAACAAAATAAAAACTAATTACAAGCTTAAGAACATAAAAAGACCTTGAAATAAACAGCAAAAAGCTAAATAACATTTTGATCTAAGAAAGTTACAAGCAGGTTAATGAGCCAGTTAATTTTGAAATGTTGATTAAGGTTTTGGAATTAACTATAACAAATAAATAGTTTCTCATGGGAACCAGAATTATTCTGGTTATCCTGGCTCATAATAAAGATAACTAACTTTATAGTTTTAGAAACTGGACAATAAAGGAAAAAACCACAAGCCTCCTTTTACTATTAGTTAAACTTAAAAAGTATTAAAAATGTCATAACTTTGGAAGTATTAAAGGAATTGTTTGAAGACTGGAGCCAGGAATGAATAACTACAATACCAATATTTAAGGTTTCATGGATTTATAGATAAGGATGGATTATAGGATGAAGATATATTTGTTTGTAACCTTATAGGAGGTGAAGAATTACTAAATTTATCTGTACTTGTTTGCAATGAAGGCTGGAAGTCACTTTATATATTTCTTTTATTTTTCTTTATCATATTCTTTCTTTTTCTTTCTTTTTTTCTTGCACTTTTTCTTCTTTCTTACAATTCTTTTTTTCTTTGAGTTTAGTTTATATTGGGTTTTACTATTGCAATCAAAATACTTAACAATTCAATACCAAACAAACGAGCTTAATTTGTTACAGAAAGGCCTTTGATTGTGTTGCCATTTCATGCTATGGAGTATGCTTAGAAAAATTTGGAATTCTCATTGTCCTCATGTGAAACTCAAATGGTAGGCGGGGCAGGAAATCGTAGTCTGGATGGAACATAGTGAAGCAGATGGGCTTCCAGGTATGTCAAGGAATA